>NC_134898.1:6478305-6593305 GCF_041734735.1 Babylonia areolata | reverse complement strand
CGCGCGCGCACGCACGCACACACACATGCATATGCGTCCACACAAATACTCACCAGTAAGATTAAAACTAATCCATTCATGTGTCAATTTCATTGTTCGCGTAGGAAAGAGACCACATAACTTCCAGAGTATTGCTTTTACCAAATGTACGGTACAAACGCTCATTCCTGCATGAAATAATGAATAATAATAATGGTATTTATATAGCGCTGAATATTGTGCAGAGACAAATCAAAGCGCTTTCGCACCAGTCATTCACACGCATGCATAACTCTAAAACTGAAGACAAGGGAGAGCCAGGGAAGGGAGGCTATTTTGGGAAGAGGTGGGTTTTAAGGCCAGACTTGAAAGAGCTGAGTGTGGAGACTTGACGAAGCGAAAGAGGAAGTTCATTCCAATTGCAAGGTCCAGAGACAGAGAAAGAACGGCGGCCAACAGTCGAGTGTTTGGATCTGGGTATGTGTAAACAGAGTGGATCCGAAGCTGATCGTAGTGAGCGAGATGGAGTGTAGAGGCGAAGGCAGCCATAGAAATAGGAAGGGGCTGATTTTTTAATACATTTATAACACAGAGTGATGATCTTGTACTTTATTCTGTGTGAAGCCAGTGGGGATGTTGCAAAAGAGGAGTGATGTGCTCAGATCTTTTCTTTCTGAGGACGAGTCGGGCAGCCGAGTTTTGTATGCGCTGAAGGGGCTGAATGGATGAAGCAGGCAAACCAGACAATAGAGAGTTACAGTGGTCAAGGCAAGAGAGAATGAGAGAAACGACAAGTCTAGATGTTGCGTCAATGGACAGATATTTCCGGATGGAACTGATGCGCCGCAACTGACAGTAGCAGGATTGACATGTCTGACTGATAAAGTTTTGCATGGACAACGCCGAGGTTCCTGACTGAACTGGAAAGAGGGATGGATGTACTGCCAAGTTTGATTGTGTCAGTTGTGATGGAAGAGAGTTTTGTTAATTGCTTCAGTTTTGTCCGCGTTCAATTTTAACTTATTTAGAGTCATACAGTTTTGAATGTCCAGGAAGCAGTTAGATGTTTCTTGTAAGAGCGACGATAGTTTTTCGGGGCTATTACTCTTCCGGAGTTGAGTGTCATCAGCATAAGAATGATGACTGACATTATGACGGTTGATAATTTCAACGAGAGGAGCAATGTACAGTGTGAAGAGCACTGGGCCTACAACACATCCCTGTGGGACTCCATATTCGATTTTAACGGGTTCAGACTGGAAATTATCAACAATGACAGACTGGAATCGATCAGTGAGGTAAGGTTTGAACCAGTTTAGAACAGTGCCGTTGATACCAAATGTAAAATAAAGACGGGAAAGAAGGATTGAATGGTCTATCGTGTCAAAGGCGGCTGACAAGTCGAGAAGAGTGAGAAGGGAGATCTGTCCTGAGTCGGACGCTAGCAGTAGGTTATTCAGGATGTGGAGGAGAGTGGTTTCGGTACTGTGGTCAGCACGATAGGCAGACTGAAATGGGTGGATGAGATTGTTGAACAAAGGTGGTTGTTGAGCTGCTTCAGGACAGCTTTTTCAATGAGTTTGGACAGGAACGGAAGATTAGAAACTGGTCGATAGTTTTTCAAAATGTTTGTGTGAAGGTTGGATTTCTTCAGAAGAGGCCAGACGATTGTAGTTTTGAAAGCGGATGGAAACGTTCCAGTGAGAAGGGATGAGTTGACAATATTGGTGATTGTGGGGAGAAGCTGTGAGACACACTGGGAAAAGACAGGCTGGTATAGGATCGAGCTCACAGGATTTTATTGTCATTTCTTTTAGGATTTCATGGACTTCTGTTTCAGTTAATGGATTAAAGGAATGGAGAGGAGTGCCGTTGAATTGAGGATCAGGATGAGCAGGTTGGAAAGGCATTTGGTCTAAGATGGTACAAATATTTTGGACTTTATCGAAGAAGAAAGAGAAGACACTGGGGAGTTCATATAAAGTGTAGGCAGAAGGAAGAGGAGTCTTTTTTGCAGTACCGAGAAGATTTGACATGATAGAGTAAAGAGATTTGGTGGATGTGGCATCCAGAACATGAGAAGAAAAGAATTTTGTTTTCGCTGATGAGGTCATATGTTTGACTTTATTTATTTGTTTTCGGAAGATCTGATTGTGGACTTCCAGTTTTGTTGATCGCCATCGCCGTCCCAACTGGCGACGTTTGCGTTTTGCAAGTCAAATGTCTTGTGTGTACCATGGGGCGGAAGGTATATCAGGGAGCGTGCGGGTAGTGGGGGTGCATGTTCATCCAGCAGTTGAGAGAGGACAGTGTTGTAATGTGTAGAGACGTCGGTGTGGGAAGGAATTTTGGAAAGGCGTTCAGCAGCTTGAGAAGAAAAAGTGTTAACGTTGATGGATTTCAGGTTGCGTCAGGTTGCGACGAGTAACGGATTTTTTGGTTCTGGTAGGTTTTGAAATATTAAGCAAGAATATGACAGCAGAATGGTCGGAAAAGAGTTCGTCAGTTACAGTCACTGACGCAATCATGGCATCAGAGTCTCGTGTGATGAGCCAGTCCAACGTATGGCCAGATCTGTGCGTTGGTTCTGTAACGAGCTGAGAGAGAGAATGACTAGACAGAGATAGACATACGCATTTGACGTCAGTGGAAGTTTGGTTGTCGAAATGAAAATTGAAGTCTCCGAGGATGATACGTTTGCCAGAACGAAGGTTGTAGTAATCAAGTAATGTTCGGAACTCATCGTGAAACAGAGAAGACGTTAGGTTGTTTTTTATGACTAGGAGGAGGACGATAGAGAAACAGAAGAAGATTGAGTGACCGGGAACATTGAGAGTGACTTCGAGCATTTCAAAAGTGTCATGTGGAAAGGCGTGGTTATGGGAGAAGGAAAGGGAAGACTCCAAGATGTCTCTGTGGACGATGGCGATGCCACCTCCACGAGACAGTCGAGGAAGTGACTTAGTTTTGTATCCAGGGGGGGTCAGTTGTATAAGTTTGGGTTCGTGACCTTGTAATTTGAACAAGGTTTCGGTAAGACATAGGATATCAAAGTTATTTTCAAAAATATAATCAGAAATATAGTCAGTCTTTTCATCAGAGCAGACAGATTGAGCACTGAACATGCAGGCATGAAAGAGATCAGAGGCAGGCGGAGAGAAATTTAATGGTGAAGCAGGTGAGTCAGACAGACAGACAACGGAAGGAGATGATGGTGACTGAGCAGTGGAGGAAAATAGGAAGGCAGAGAAAGGTCCGGGAGTTGAGACAGGTGTGGAAGGGGTAGAAAGCAGACCAGAGACAATCACGGGAGATACACCACATTTTGGAAAAGTGTCAGAGAGGACAGGGTCATGGGAAGTAAAGGAGTCAGCTTGAACATGAATGTTGAGGTTGTCAGTGAGTCACAGCAACAGCATGGCTGACATCGAAGACAGAACGATCAATGCAGGGGACAGAGCCCCACAAACGGCGAAGTCTGCCCGCTCTGGTTCCTCTTTTTGTCTTTGCCCTGCTGATGCCCAGGCTGATGATGCGTTGCGTCGTGTCATCGTGTAGTCGGAATTGTTTATCCTCTGATATATTTGACAGCAACGCTCTGATGTGATTGACGTTCACCATGGTGACAGTTGCAGTGCGAGAGCAGAAGTCGGACGGTAAGAGTGGGCTGGGCACGTGAAAAACGGAGAGTATCGTTGGCAGGACAAAGATGGTCGCTGTTGCGATAACGAGGGTATGGTGAGTAGCATTCATTTATGTCAGTTTGAAAATAAAAAGACTGATATTACGAATAGTATTTATCAAATTGTTCTGAAAAGCAAATAAATACAATAAAACTGTTCCGACCTTAGATGTCCTCGAAAAACGACTCAAACACACATATAAAAATGTCCAGATTAAAAACAGGGGAACCACAGAATCACACACAAAAAGACAGAGGCCAACACAGTGCAGCCAGTGGGTGCAAGGGCAGGTTACACATCATCATCATATACTTACCTTGGCTTATGCAAAAATAGGCCAATGTATGTGTCCCAAAGTAAAACACACCACCTGGATACAAATCTGTCACTTCACGGATGTTCTTCTGGAAGTCACATTGCTGTTATTTGAAACAAACAAACAAACAAAAAATCTTGGAAGGTTGTGGTACCTTGCTTTTCTACTTCTTTTATTTGAAGTAGTCAGTAAGCATCAAAACTCCTGATCACGAGGTCATCTTCAGTTGTCTTTCTCGTTCTCCTCCCAGCTATGGAAACAAACATATTTCACTACGAGTTTTAAGTCCTAGGATTACCTTCGTCTTGGAAAGCTAATAATTCTCGGAGAGGTCAAATAAAATAATTTACATGCACGCGCGCGCGCGCGCGCGCGCGTGTGTGTGTGTGTGCGTGTGCGTGCACGCGCAGGTGTGTATGTGTTTGTGTATGTACGTGCGTGCGTGCGTGTACGTTCGTGCATTCGTGTGTGTGTGTGTGTGTGTGTAACTACCGCCCATATATTCGTATAGAATAAAGCCATGGATAGTTTTTACGTCGGAGGTAATTCACAGTCGAGGCTATAATCTCCACTGAGGCTTACGCAAGCGACAGGCAGAAACAGAACGACAATTGTTTGTTGAGATCTCACAGCAAAGAGACACAGAAATCAATAGAGCAAGTCAGCACAGTAAAGGTTACAGACAGGGAGCCCGGTAAAGTCGTTGCCATTGCAGCAAAAGGTTACATTCAGGCAGCTCGGCATGTAGCACTCCCAGAACGGGAAACACAAAATCTTTCAGAAAGGCCAATTCAAAAGCCTACACAAGATAATTTTCGCTTTTTATGTTACTGTCAAAACAGATTTGACTTTGTACACAAACAACACGACATAACAATACAATAGTGTACAATAAATTACAATGAAATACAATATGCTTCACATCTATCTAATAGATAGATAAGATCCACCAAATACCTATTTGCTACAAATCCATTCTGGTCTTCATTAATTAGCTTTGGAAGAACCTTTTTAATCCTAGTTGCGACGGGCGCAATAGTCGAATGGTTAAAGCGTTAGACTTTCAATCTGAGGGTGCCGGGTTCGAATCTCGGCAACGGTGCCTGGTGAGTAAAGGGTGGAGATTTTTTCGATCTCCAAGGTCAACATATGTGCAGACCTGTTTTTGCCTTCATGTGTATACTCGAGCAGAAGATCAAATACACACGTTAAAAATCCTGTAATCCATGTCAGCGTTCGGTGGGTTATGGAAACAAGAACATACCCAGCATGCATACCCGCGAAAACGAAGTATGGCTGCCTACATGGCAAGGTAAAAACGTTCATACACGTAAAAGCCCACTCGTGTACATACAAGTGAACGTGGGAGTTGCAGCCCACGAAGAAGAAGAAGAAGAATAGTTGCAATACAAGCAGCACCAATTTTATATGCTACATTTATCAGAGAGACTGGTCTCCAGTTCTTTACACATTCTTTTGGTTTATCAGGCTTAGGAATACACGTTATAAGCCCTTCTTTTTGAGTGGCTGAAAGCTCTCCTGCTCTCAAACTGACTGGTTCAGGACACGTGCAATAAATGGACCTAACTTTTTTTTCCAAAAGACATAGAATTCTGCCCCAGAGCCATCAGTACCAGGACACTTTCATTTTTTCGTGTTTTTGTTGTCGTTTTTTTGTTTGTTTTTTTTGTTTTGTTGTTGTTGTTTTAAGCTATGCCTGCTTCTCCCAGGGTTATTTCCCATTCTAGGGAATCTTTTTCTTCATTTGTCAATCTGGGACATTCATTTAATAAGATATCTACTTTACATGGCACTAAATATTTCTCTGTATATTACCCTTTTTTTTTTTAATAAAGGGTGTTCAATTCTCTTGTTTCATCTGTTCTGGTTCATCGATTAATGTTCCACTATGATCTACCAATTCCGTAATACTTTCATACACATAATGCCTCTTCTCCAAATTACAGGAATAATTTGTTATCTTTTTCCCATCGGTTATTCATTTCGCCCTTGACCTTAATATAACATTGTATTTTTATTTCTCTTATTGAGACTAGTTCTTGATTTATTTTCTTCAAAATCTTGTCTTCTCTTTTGTTCACCTTTTTTTCTCTAATTGTTCTATTGTTCTGATCAGATCTTTTTCTGACGCTTTCCTTTCCTTATTGTGGCATAAGCTATTGTTTTATATCGTATTTTCATTAGTAGAGAGTCTACAAATAATTCATCTGAAACCGAGAGGTCTATTCCCATCAACTCCATGCTGTTAAGGGTTGTTGCATCATAATATTAGTTCAGTAAAATATCCAAAAATTATATAATCTATTACTCCATTTATTTCAACATATTGTTTTTCTCTCAATATGTGCAATTAAATTTCAAGAACGTGTTATGATTTAAGGTTTTACCAAACCCAAGAGAATAATCGAATATCCTGCAATAATGTCTGAATCTTCACAATTCCACATGAGATTTCCGGATACAAGAATAATGTCCAGTTAACTTTGCTTTAAAGCTGGAGATTTTCTCCAGGTAAATATTTGATTAGGGGATTATTTTCCCTCCATACGTCAAACAGGTTTAGCTCAGATACCATGTTTTCTGCTGCTTCTTTTGCTCTTGGGGTGTTTACATTATCATAGTTGTCACAGTCTAAATGGGGATCAAGAACAAAGTTCCAGTCCCCAACAAATACGAGTTCATGGTCATTATAGCTTTACTTCCTGCTGTTAAATTAATAAAATTCATGGCCATCCGTATGGCATAAACATTTATTACTGATATGTCTCTTCTTAAGGATATAATTGTATAATTTCCATCAGTGTCACTTTCGACTGTTAACTTTAAATTCAAAATTGTTATTAAACAGCACTGCCAATCTTCTGGCATTTGATCTATATGAGGCACACACAAAAACAACAACAACAATACAAGACATTTGTAACCCCATTTAGGTGTTACATATCTGATTTAGTGGTAAAATGAGTATCTTGTAAACAGTATATTATGTTTGTGATTTTTTCCCTAAGATAATGAAAAACATCTCTTCTTTTGTGAAGATCACATAGTTCCTGGCAATTCAGATATGAAATAGTAATACTTGTCATTTTTATTTGCGTATATTTTTTCTGATGGTCCAATTACTTACATATTTTCAAGATAAAAAGAAATTACATTTGATATAATTTATCATAATCTGAAATCGCTGTCAGTAAAACAGTTTTACTACAACAGCAGCATACATCGACAACAAGATGAAGATAAGGGCGATCCAAATTATAAAGTACATGCACGTATCAAAAGTTATACTTTCGTTTAATTCCTGACCAATCAAAAGCCAGTCAAAAAAGGTTCTTCCATCTATAACAGAATAACTGACGAACAGAGTTAATCCGACGAAGTTCACAATTGACTGTGCGTATCAAAATGGCCACCTGATTATGCATACCGAGCTTTGAGTCCAGAATGATTCCGGGGTTCATTGCTGACTGTGAAAACCACAACAGAGGCAGAGAAAGAGACAGATGTGGACATTCTTAAAGAGGAAATGATTATAGCGTCACTTTCTCATCATTTAACTTTATAGTTTGTTGAATGTCATTCAGGATTTAACATCAATGATGCAGCCTTGCACTGACAGAACCAGATTGTCTATTTGGCATGGTTTTGCAAAATTCTATAGCTGAGTATCATCAGCAAAAGAATGGCGAAGAAAAGAATGCACACAGCACTGGAAGCAAAATTAAACTGAAACAAAATGAAGACTAAAATGTTATAATGCAGTAACATTAGTGTTAGATCATAGATTAGAACCGTATCCCCAACAATGTAAAATACGTAAATACAGAAGAGAAACGAGTAAACTCAAATTGCAACAGAGAAAGGGAAAGGCGCAACAACACACCAGTCGAGAAACAAACATGCAGGGTTTATGATATGTTGGAAGGTGAAAGTCTTTTTTTTAACCATTGCAGATTATATAAAAAGATAATTATTTTCACCAGAAAAATACGTGCACGCTCAAATGCAATTACTTTACCACCAGGATGTAGGAAACTTGAAGAGGTCCAGCTGGACATTCACAACTGTTTTAAGAAGAGACACTGAATTTTTGTGACTGTGTCCTGTAAACCTGCTGGGTTTGATGACAAACTGTTTCTGATTCTGAATTCACACACACACACACACACACACACACACACACACACACACACACACACACACACACAGAGAGAGAAACAGAGAGAGACACAGAGAGAGCTTGCAACCAAAGTCCCAACTTCCATCAAACAGACTGTTTCGAATGTCACCTTCGGCCAAGCTTCGAGAAACATCACACGTCGTTGTGAAATCAAGGACGGTATGCTCAGTTAAGCTTTTGACCCGAAATGCGCTGTGCAAAGCGAATGAAAGCAGCCCAGCTGCGTGCTTGGTCAATGTGTCTTCTGCATCTGCAATCAATCACTGAAATGTTTTGACAGATGTTGAAACCTCTGTTTTCAAAACAGCAACAGCCTCCAAATACCCCGACTGTTGTGAAGTGATTCTTTCTCTCTCTCTCTCTCTCATTTTGAGTTGTTTTTTTTCTTCTTTTTTTTCTTTTCTTTCTTTAAGCAATTTCTTTTTTATCTTGATATCTAAATGCTTCTTATTATACCACACAATATTTCTTTTAATAAAAATAAAAATAAATATTCATTGTAGTCAGTCACTTTAGCCTCTTCTTTACCGCTATCAGTATTGTGTAACAATCTGATGGGATCACTAATGATAAAGGGCTACGCCTTAGTCACCTCTGTGTTAATCATCAACACAATAACATTCATGATGTTTCATGAATCTCCATCTACTCATGTATCCATGTTTCAATGATAGGCAAATCGCAATGGTGAAACAGAATTAGGAAAATATATGAATCAAAACATTACCTACAGACCTAAATGTGGAATGTACATGGTTACAGGTCAAATATATTAATTCTCTCTCCTTATCGGATGTCTATTCGTAAATCATGACAATTAAGTTTCCTTGGTTTAGTGATTTTGTACAAATTTTCGTTCCTTAATATTTCACATGACCCATTGAGATTGTAACTTCACGTCCATGGACTCCACCACCACTCTCTTTGGCCTGCATCAACAATTTATAGTGCAACCAGGATCACGAAGAGGCCATCCACACTCCATCTATCCATAATTATTTACACAAATACCACAGATCTGATGTAATTGTGTCCACAAAATCGTCAGTGACTGTTGTCTGACCATCTGTACATCTAGTGAACTTCATAGGAAGCAAAACAAAGACTATGCAACGACTCAGTTCAAAAATTAGTTCCACTATTTTTCTGTTTGTTTATTTATTTGTTTGTTTGTTTTGTTGTTGTTGTTGTTGTTGTTTTGTTGTTCTTTTTTTTGTTTGTTTGTTTAAGCTTTCCTCACACCAATGTAAAAAGTTGCTTCGTTTCGGCATTATTCCCAACATTCGTTGGGAAAGATCAGGGCCTACAGACGGTTCTGTTCTAGAATATGTTTGCTGGTTCAATTCCTGCTTTGAAAATTGAAAAGTCATATCATATTGGAAAGGGCTTCTCAATTTTTTACAGCTGAATTAATTGCTGTTCTTATGGCATTAACATACCTCATTGATCTGCCCCTAAACTTGATTAATGTTTTATTTTGTGTCGATTCAAAATCAGTTCTGCAGTCTATCAAATCAGATTGTACGAATATTAATGATAACATCATTTTTGAAATAAGATTTTTGATTCACTGTATTCAAATGCGAGGAACTAATATTGAAATGTGCTGGATTCCCTCACACTGTGGGCTTTTTTCTAATGAACGTGCAGATCATCTTGCAAAACTTGGAGGTAAAAACGCTTTAAATGCAATTGAACCTCCTCATCGTTTATCATCATCATATTGTTGAAAGAAATATGCAAAATTCCTTTCTGCCTTTAGAATTTAACACTTCTGCATTATTAAATGCTAAAAGAACTAGCAGGCCATGGCATTTAGGTTATTACTAAATGCCCCATGCACAAAATATTGTGAATTTTTTTAAAAATATTGAATGCATTTGCAAGGGACGTTTTACGGTAGAGCACGTTTTAACCCGCTGTTTAGTAATGAAACCGTTTTTGCCTCCAGAAATTACGGAACACGTGTTACCAGTTTCAAATGTTAACATTTTTTTGAAAAAGTTATATATTTCAAACTGTTCTTTATTAAAGTTATCTAGTTATGTGTTGAATAGTCCAGTTGGTTGTTTATTGTAGATCCCCACATGAACCTCTTTTCAAATAATAATCTACAGAAGTAGTGCATACAATATTTGGTTATTGATAATTTTTTGTTCTAATCCCGCTTCCCCCATCCGGCCTCTCACACACACCCTTCCAATATTATGTTTTTTCTTTCTCCAGTCACTGACACTCACCCTCTCCATTTTTCATTTTGTACTCTTTTCCACATTTTGTTTAATAATAACAATCATCATTATGATAGAAATGATAATAATCCAAATAATAATAATAATATCATTGATTTTCAGTCTAATATCATCATCTTAGATGAACAGACTATAAATAAATAAACGAACGAGATCAGGGCCAAATATTGGTGTATATTTCTGCACTCGTTATGCACACTGCCTTATTATTATTATTACTATTTAGTGTGTAAATCTGTTATTATGTCTTTAAGGGAACGTTGTATGTAATCTTGAAAGGGCCAACTTATACTGGTGTAAACGAAAACGCCGCCAGTTAGTTTCTGTCAGTCTTTCTGTTTGCCAGTCGAAAGACAGTCATAGACTGACAGACATGCTGAATCATCTTAACCTTTCCTTCCCTTCGTGCTCACCAACCACCGCCCCAATCTGCAACAATCTATTTTCACCCTGTTAACGCATACCCCGATCCCGACTATTCTTCCTGGCCTACCTGGTAACCATAACAACGGCAGTGTGACAAGAGACAGGACAGGTAGGACAGCAGCGAACGCGTTCCGTCTGTCTGCCACGTCAATAGAGACATCCCATGTTGCTGCTGTTCATCTCCCTGTCTACCCAACATCGCTGCCTTTCCCTGTCTGGTTCGTGAAATTCACATCACGTTATTATTACTGGGCTTTCGTATTCGCAATGAAAAATGGCTTTTCACTACCACTGTGTCTGTGTAAGGTTGGGACATGTCCTTCTTACCTGTCGATCAAATAACTGGTAGGAGTCGACGTCAACCTCATTTCCCTTCCTATCCCTCTGTGTATATTTGTGTGTGCGTGCGCGCGCGTGTGTGTACTTATGCTGCGCTAATTATTGTGATCTTCATGCTGCTGATCATTTGTTACGTATCGCCCCGCCTGCAGCAAACGCAAAGACCAGACTGACGTTAATTCAGCTTCTTCCTTGCGCCCCCTTCTTCACTACTACCCCCTTAACCCCCGAATAAATATCAATAAAGAAACAAACATAAACAACTTCGGCGACCGGCGTAAATTCAAACCAAATTGCAAGAAAAAGGCTGGTTTACATGCAGGTAAAGAGTGAGCGGGTTGTTCGTATGTCAGACTTACAATGGCTACAAGTATGGCATGTCAAGCAGTCAAACTAGAATCGCCATTCCTCTCAGCTACGCCCCAAGAGCGCTGTAATGAGTAACAGCGACACTTTACCTTCTCCCCCTCCCTACCCTCGTCCACAGTTTGTGTTCTTATTATTTCTACCGCTCCCAATTCCCGTGGGGACATCCCGATAACGCTACGTGTCAATAGCGCTACGTGTCGTCACTACGTTCGATAGTACTACGTGTCGGTAGCACTAAAGTTTTCGTCTCAACAACGCGCGCTACGTGTCAGTAGCGCTGCGTGTCAATAGCCCTACGTATCAATAAAGCCACCTGTCGATGGCACTTTTTTACCCAACACACTGTTCGTTATCGCTTCGTGTCAGTAGCACTACGTGTCAACAGCGCTACTTGGCGACAGCACTGTGCATGTGTATGTGTGTGTGTGTGTGTGTGCCTCTGTGTGTGTGTGTGTGTGTGTGTGTGTGTCAAAGAGAGAGAGAGAGAGACTCAGACTCAGACTCAGATGTTTTAATCATAAATTCATATAGCCCAATAGAGAAATAGAGTCGCTTACTAATTCACACAGAATCTGCATGTTGTTTCGGAGGCACTTCACCTTTTTGACTCACTTGTGTAAACAAAGTGAGTCTATGTTTTAACCCGGTGTTCGGTTGTCTGTGTGTGTGTGTGTGTATGGGTCCGTGTGTCTGTGTGTCCGTGGTAAACTTTAACATTGAGATTTTCTCTGCAAATACTTTGTCAGTTGACACCAAATTTGGCATAAAAATAGGAAAAATTCAGTTCTTTCCAGTCATCTTGTTTAAAACTATATTGCACCTCTGGGATGGGCAAAAAAAGAAAAAGAAAAAAAAAAAAGAAGCCTAATTATATGTGTTATAGTGTGCCAGCAGTGTCACCCCCCACCACCCACAATCTGTCCCCCTTCCCTCCCCCCCCCCTCCCTTCTTATCTCCCTTCCCGCTCGTCCAAAGCCCAGTCTTTGAGGTTGCACCGACACCCGCGCCACCCTCCCTCCTCACCCCTACTCCCTAGTCGGCGCCTTTGGTCCGCGTCACCCGTCCCAGTCGTTGAAACACGTGGGGTTATGTGACGTTTGCCGGAATCCCCGTGCTAAGCGGAACATCCCGTGTGGCGGCCTGTCTTTCAAGTCGTTCATCATCTCCCCGTTCACAAACGCAGCTGACGTAGATGGCGGGACTTCGGAACGTAAACTAGGGAAAATTTATGCTAATGTGAACTTTGATCAGGCCGGCTAACATGCCGAGAGTTGTATTGTCCTGTCTCCCCAATCTCTTTGAGACGTAAACGGGTGAACTTGTCATCACAGAATGTTATAGACAAGTGGGGTTGAAGTGAGCGAATCAGATCAATCTGTTAATTGGACGAATTGGGATTAAGCAGTGAATCTGTCAGTCATTCACATAGCGTCATTAGGACAAGCAAAGATTGGTTATTTCAGTTCAGCTAGTTGGGGGAGTGAGTGAGCATGCATAGTATGTTGTGGGAAGGGATAAAACCAGTCAGCACAGCCAGTTCTTAGCTGTCTCCCAGAAGAACTGACTGACACAGGGTGACTGACTGATCAGTGATGTGAGGAGCAAGGAAATCCTTGTTGGGCTGTGGGTACACAACTTGTAATGGTTTTATGTTATGTTGATAACTTAGTTGTGCTGGGAAACTATGTTTGAGTTGGTGAACAGCCAGTTTAAGTTGATCTTGTGGTTTGTGGAAAGAAAAGGGGTTAATGTGTGAAAGCTACCCACTGAGGGAAGTACTGGCCTATATCTTTTGAGTCCCCCCCCCTCCCCCTTCTATTTTGTTACAGATATCTTGTTCTGTATTTTTGATGTATTACCTACTTGTTTTGTATATTGTAGGTGGTGTTGGTTCAGTGTGAACTGAACAGATCTATAGGCTAACACATTGTCAATGTGTGTTGAGGGTTTTTCATGTGTTTGTGCACATGGGGGTAACAGCAAGTGTTGTGGAACACATGTTTGATTTGTTGGTAGTTGTGGTAACATGTGTAGGAGTTGTGCTATGTGTCAGTGGTTTACTTTGTTCAGACAAAGTGGGAAGGAACATTGTAATGTGATTAGTGAGTTGGCAAACTATGAGAGCATTGAGGGTCAGTGCTATGTTGTTGCACATTGCTGTTTACCAGAGATATGTTGGAAGTAATAATTTCCTTACATGTACTTGTGTTGGTGGTATACCTTGTAAAGACAAATAGATTTGTTTGGTAATGGTAACACACAGTTTAATTGAATGATGGGTAACATGAGTTGGAACACAGGGTTGTATTGGTCAGTGATATGTTTTGTACACAGTATGGTAATTGGTATGTCACTGCTGGTGGCAGGTAAGCTTGATGAAGCTTGTATTTCCTCGCATAGATCTATGTGTAAGAGGAGTGCATACTGGTGGACATGTGATGAAAGGTGCTGAGAGGGTATAGGCCTTTCATGTCAGTGATGTCGGGATATTTTGAGATTTTACCTGACCTGGGTTTTGGTTGTGTGTTTGTGTTCCAGGTGTGCTGCTTATAGGTGCTGCTTTAGGTGTAAGGTGAACTTTTTACTGTGTGCTGTATTGTAAAGTAAACACTCTATAAAAACCACTCCATGTGGCCCTGCTATTGATGTGAGGAGAGAGTGAGTGAGTGCAACATTAGTTGATCCTATATCCCCCTGTCTGCTCCCCTCTCTCTTCTGTTAGAATCGAACCACACTCTCTGTCAAACACCTCTTTTTACATATGCAAACTGCATTTACTGTTATATTTATATTTTTTGTATTCTCTAAACTTGGCACTTTGACCTCTTATTCTGACACAACAACAAGAGGAGTCATTATTATCATTTTTTGTTCAAACAGGAACTTCTTTTGCGAAGCATGGAATTTTTATTTATTTTGCAAATGTTTTGGTGCAGATAGTAAAAAAGGGAAATTACTCTGTAATTAATGCTAGGGGACTTAATTTGCTTTAAACTGATCTTTCTCATCTTAAACATTACATTTTGAAATTATACTCAATACATAAAAAGCTTGGATTTTTTTAAAGTGTATCACAAGTGAGTCTTGAAGGCCTTGCCTCTCTTGTTATGTTTAAAATAGATACATACGTTTTTCATTTGTAGATGACATTCACAGGACGAGTCTAAATATCCAGTGTTGTTTGAAATATTATCTGAAATCAAATGTCTGTTATCTCTCATTTCTGAGCAGTCAAACACAAAATGGACTTCATCTTCCTTTCATTCTCTACATATAATGGACAAGTCATGTCAGAAATGTTCAGACTGTCTTTGGCGATTCAAGTAGATAAACAAACAGTTCAGAAACGCCCATGTTAAATCTCGTCAGTATATACTTCAGATGTCTGACAAATATGTATAGACAATTACCAAAAATTGAAAAATTATGTAAGTTATTCATCCGACGATATATCTCAAATTGAACACTATTTTGTGTGTCAGTTCCAGTCTTACCATCTACAATTTGCGACTTAAACATTAAAAAGAAAATAGTAATTTTTTTATGAAAGCCATCAATGTAAAGATGTGATCTATTGCAAAGTAATTCCGTTTAAACCAAGTTTGAAAGTCTCCTACCATGCAATTTTTTTAGAGTCTCGAGTTAATGATTTTACTTTACACATTACATAAGAAGGTCCCTCTATAAAATTCAGGATTGCTGTTGCCGCTTTTTTGTACAATGGATTTACAACTGACTCTTTCACTCATTCTGGATAAATCCCTCCATCGAATAAACAACTGAAAAACTTAGCCAGAAAGTATAATATTAAATTACATCTGCGTGCATTTGTGAACAATTTGGTACCAACAGCTTCATTAGTTTTCTCAAAATTGATATAAAAAATAATAATAAAAAATTCCTCAGCTGAAATAGGACTATTCAAACTGTGATTACCATCATTATCAGCATTACTAAGATCAGCATCGCTGTTGGGTTGAATATAATTTTGTAACAGATTATAACAAGTACATGTCGCTGTTTTCCTCGAGCAGCTGTTTAAAAGGCTGAAACCACGTATCCACACTGATGTTTTTCGCATGTTGTTCCGTTTTGTTTGAAATTTTACGCAGAGAGAGAGAGAGAGAGAGAGAGGACGCAGGGTGGTTTAATCGTCAGGCCATTCGCACAATACAATGGATTATGCGTAAGAAAGTATGAAAATACTGGTATCATATGTAACCAAGCGCTCTGCTTGCTTCAAAAACTGTTTACAACACCAGCTGTAGCAGACGCTTTTTTTTTTCGCAACTAACTTGCTGGTCTACAACGACCCAGGCAGAATGTGTGACGTCATTGCCGGTTTGATGCAAAGCCACCGATTCTATTATCTTGTATATTATTCACGTATTACTTTACATACTGATATCAGTTATGCTGCTATAGTGTTTCACTGATTCTCAATACTCTAAGATGTGTGTAGTATTCTGTTGTCATGATTACAAGATAGTGTTGGATTAATATCAGTTATTGGTTAAAACCATCTGATATGCATCAGTCTGTTTATTATATTTTAGTTATTATGCTCTCTCCTATACGGCTTACTCCAGTATAGTGCTACATGATAACTGATTCATTTGAGTCACTTTGACACAGTATAAGCTTTACCTTATCTATACTGTTTGTGTACTTTCACAAAATCAGCTTAGTTTTAACCACTTTATCTACACAATTTAAATGTATTAGAAATGCCATTTGATGTCAGTGTTTAGTCTTCACATATATGCATTATCTTATGTTATGTTGTTGCTTATCCCAGAGTGATAGTCTTTCCATGTAATATGTTTACATGTGCTTTATTATTCACTTGTGCTGACATGTGCTTAATGACATATGTTTACTTGTGTCTGTTCAGGCACTGTTTTATCTCTTCTCCTTATTTCTCCTTATCCTTGTTTTATCTCTTCTTCTTCTAATCTTCTTAATAACTATTGTAAATAGAACAATAGAAAACCCTTTTTGTGACTGGCCTCTGTATGTTCCTGGCCTGTGCGTGGGAATTCTTGTCTATCCTTTAATATATTGATTCATCATTAGTTAGTTCTTTTGTACCGTACGCTTATAAAACCACTCGGGTACACGGCTACACATATAAATAATCTTCGACATGGAATCGCATTCACACATTGTCATATTTTTCAAAGATTTGAATACAAAAGGATACAGTTTATAAATAATTATTTCGTTCACACTGACAAACAGCAATATATGTTTAAACATTAACGATTGTCTATAAAACTTTCTGGTATTAGCTCTTTCCGAATAGTTCCATATTCACGGCAAGTTAAGAAAAAGTAAAGTTCTGTTTCTTAGACATTGGCACAAAAAGGACAGTTCACGTTTCTGTTCATATTGCGTACGTACTGTAAAAAAATGACAATTTTGTGGAGACATTCCAATCCTGAATCGCAAGAAAACGTTACCTACTTTGATGTTGACAATTCGAAGTAAATTACTACTAAGTGAAAAAGAATGTTCATAAGAGGCATAGACATCGTAGAAAGTATGTGACTGCATACGAGCATGCCAATCTTGTTTAATGCAGTCGGTAAGTCTCTGTATAAAAGCCGTTAGAAACAGTTCCGGGTTACCGACCCCTGAGATTTCCAAACTTTTCCAAAACAAAATTTGTACTAAAGATTTCTAACTGTACATGCCCAAATCACAGAATTCTGGTTCTGTAAGTTCAGAAGCATATTCGGGATATTTTTTCCTGGGTTAAAGCAGTTTAGGTTGTTTGATTTAAAATCAAAGAAAGATTATCTAGATTTAATGAATTAAAGCGTATATGTATAAAGATGTATTGCTGCAGCATTGGGATCCTGTTGAAATGCTTTTTGACATTCACTGATAGCAAGGTACGGACGCAAAAACTGCAGGGCTTAGGAAAACAATGTCAATAACACTTCAGCAGTCCAAAAGAGTGCACTGCCATTCGCCGTTTCACTTGATATTTTTCAAGGAATTCTTTTATTTCTTTAATAATAAGACTGGTGAATCAATAAATTAAGGAACACTTTTCTGTTGGAGATCTCCCATACCAACAACAAAAATAAAACAATTAACTATTTTTTTTAACGCAACTAAATATTATTTTTAATTTTATTGTTTTCATGTTCCTCTCTATGTCTTTTAACTTAATCAACGAACACTTTCAAGCAATCAAAAGAAAAAAAAAAAAGAGGGCGTAGTGAAATACAGAGAGAGAGAGAGAGAGAGAGAGAGAGAGAGAGGAGCTAAAAAAAAAAAAGAAGAAGGATATATATATATATAGAGAGAGAGAGAGACAGACAGACAGACAGACAGACAGACAGACAGGGACTTTGACACTGATACTTTATTGTCATTACCTGCAAGGGTCTATTGAAAAGGGGTGTGTGGGGGGGGGGGGGGGGGGGGACAGGATAATTTTTGTTTAACACAAGTATAGCAGAACATATTCTGCTCGTTCCAGGAGTCCCTCTCACATACCCTCTCACAATCTTTTCAAAGTTCCTCAGAATTAAACAAATAAAATAAACGCTTATAAAAAAGGAAAAAAAAGGAATAATATAACCAAACTCAGCCATTCATTCTATACTGTTTACTTTATCATCAGAACACACACAAAAATAAACACTACACATGATTACTTTCCTCGTTATTTCTGTTATTGTCACCGTTGATAAGGTTATGTTGTGCTTCTGCGATGAATTTGGGGCATTTTCGGCAGAGAGGACGTTTTGGGATAAAAGAGAGGGAACATTTTCAGGGGGTGGTAGGGGGTGGTGGTGGTCAGAACGAGGCTAAAACGCAAGAAAGGGGACATTTTGGTCGCTGAAATTGTCCATGGGGGACATTATGAAAGCCGAGAAAGTAACTGGGGGACATTTCCAGTGGTCACAATTGTCCCCCCGTGCATGTTCTCGTGGCGGGGAACTATCTGGGATACTAGGCCGGCTTCAACGAGGATACTTTTCGCAACATTCGCAGTTTAGAGTCCATGGCGTGGTGTTTGTGTCGACTTATCAGGACTGAGGGAGTGGGTGGGTGTAGGAAGTGAGGGGGCTGAACTTTACTAGGATACAAAAATATGGAAGATGCATGCGAAGAGTTAACACCAGGTCGAGGTATGCGAGGAAAACTTCTTGGGGTAAAATAGGCTGCTGGCCATGGCCAAAGAATTGCATCGACTTGTCCGACGAAACAACACCGCGTGGCCGACTTATGCGGAGAAAACTGTGTCCATGACTTGATACAAAAATATGGAAGACGCATGCGAAGAGTTAACACCAGGTCGAGGTATGCGAGGAAAACTTCTTGGGGTAAAATAGGCTGCTGGCCATGGCCAAAGAATTGCATCGGCTTGTCCGACGAAACAACACCGTGAGGCCGACTTATGCGGAGAGAACTGTGTCCATGATTTGTGGTGTGTGCGTGCATGCGTGTGTTTGCAAACACGTTTCTATGTTTGTGCGTATGCTTGCCATGAGCAAATTTTGCAACAAAAAATTACTCACCACAAAAGACATTCAAAGCAAGCTTTCCAGCTCCACAGCTGAGTTCAGAGAGAGACAGCGACCGTGTGACAAGTTTCACCTGTCAGCCTGCACGGGACAGCAGGTCGTGGTTGTCTGATCAAAGACTGCAGATTGCCCCGAGACGTTTGGTGAACTGAGCGGCTGCTTCTTGTCTGTCAGCTTTTGTTTCGTGGTGCAGCTTGCCGCTAGGCAGACTCGCAGCTCGAATCAAACGATGCGACGAACGACAGTCGATTTTCTGAGAC
The DNA here is from genome assembly GCF_041734735.1 of Babylonia areolata. Lineage (NCBI taxonomy): Eukaryota > Metazoa > Mollusca > Gastropoda > Neogastropoda > Buccinidae > Babylonia > Babylonia areolata. Next base: position 6,573,936 of record NC_134898.1, on the reverse strand, counting down.
AGAGACAGTGTGGCTGTGTGTTATCCGCTCAATTCAGCGGAGCTCAAACCGATCGGCGACATATCTTACAAAGCTAATGCCATATTGTCGCTGTTTTGCTGAAATGAAGAACAAGAAAGAAAATAACGAAGACGCATGGAATTTAAAAAAAGAAAAAAAATTGAGAAAGCAATGAAAATTGAAATTGAGGAAAGAAGTACAAAAGGAAAGAAAGAAGAAATAAAGGGAAATTGGGCAAGGAAAAAAAAGACAGAAAAATAACAGTTGAAAAACGAAATTAAGGGGCTGAAGAAATGAATGAATACATGACAGAAAGAAAGAAAAATAAAAAGACAAAAAATGAAACGAAGTAAAGGAAAATAATGTATGTTCGTGTGTTTGTGTACAAGAACTGAGTGGTTTCATCCCTATGTTCCCCTAGTCCTATGTTCCCCCAAATTTACCACTACCTCATTACCCAGGTCTCTAATCCCTCAGGTCTTCTGCTCACCCAAGTCCATATTCCCCCAGGTCTGGAACCATTGTTAACTTATATCTTATGCAATATCAGTACTTTTTCACCAGTTTTGACCACAGACCACTACTGACCACTACTAACAATTACTTACCACAGCTGACCACTACTGACTACTGGTCACCACTGACCACTACTGACCAGTGCTGACTACTGTTCACCACCATTGATCTCTACTGACCGCTGACCACCAGTGACCACTACTGAACAGTACTGATCACTGCTGACCATTGACCACCACTGACCGCTGACTTCTGGTCACCGCTGACCACTACTGACAGCTGACCACTTCTGATCACTGATGACCGCAAACCACTAACCACTACTGACCACTAACCACCACTGACCACTACTGACTGATGACCACCTCTGACCACTGACCACCACTGGTGGCTACTGCCCACTACTTACCACTGACAGCTGCTGACTGCCACTGACCACTGACCACCCCATACCACAACTAACCACCACTGACCATTGCTGACCACTAAACACAACTGACGACTACTGACTACAAAAGATCACTTACCGCTACTGACCGCTGACCACTGCTAACCACAACTGACCACTGGTAACCGCTGAACATTATGGTCACTGACCACTGTTGATCACCGACCACTGCTGATTGCCACTGACCACCACTAACTGCCGACCACTGAGCATTACTGATCACTGCTGACCACTACTGACAACTGACCATGTCGGACCAGCACCCAAAAGTGTATGTATGTATGATAGTCAGTCATGTGCGACATGACCATCAGAACAGCAGTGAGATAACTGACGAGCTGTCTGGGCTAGAATTTGATTATAGTAGAGAATCTTGCCAAGTTACATCCCCACTCTCTCTGCCAAGAGGGTTTTAGGACAGTCTGCGTTGGGATCATTCAGATGAGCCAGTTGTCTTTGTGGAGGTCATTCAGTTGTTTCATGACGTTTGAGAAATCAGGGAGAAATCTGTCAAGATAGTTTATCATTCTTAGCCACCTTCATAATTCAGAAAGATCTGCTTGAATCATTCATGTTCCGAATATTACCAGCTTTGAAGGATCTGGGCTGATCCCATCCTTGTTGAAGATGGGGCCCAAGAAGTTGATTTCTTTCTTGCGAAATTCACATTTTTCTTTGTTCAGCTTCAGTCTAGCATCTGTTAAGCGATGAAGTACCATGCTGAGACATATATCGTGGTCTTCCATGTTTTCTGCATGGATGAGGATATCGTCCATTTTGCACTCAGCTCCGTCAGTGTTGCCTAGGATTGTTTCCATATTTCGCTGGAACTCTTCAGGAGCTGTTGAGATACCAACTGGAAGACTACGAAAGAAGTACCTGTCAAACGGTGTGGTAAAAGTCGTGAGTTTGCTGACTCGTAGTCAAGTGGAAGCTGACAGAAGCCTGATGTTGCTTTCAGTTTTGTGAATACCATCGATCCATTCTGCATATATATCTTCAAGAGTCGGCAGAATATAGCGTTCTTGCTTCACAACTCTGTTCAGTTTCTTAAGATCTAAAGATATATGCAGACCCTTTAAACAGACACAGAGGAAAACGGCGCGTAATCCACAGGAAGGCTTGAGGTGTGCCTCAGTGACCATGTGAAGAATAAAACAAATTGTGATCGTTTAAGTTTAGCTGCCCTGTTTGCAAGCGAAGTGACTGACTGAGAATGCAGGCTATCTGTTTATCTATGTAGATAGATAGATTTTCATATGAAGCATTGAAAAGACACGCTATTGAATAATATACTAATTTGAAATGAATGACAATCTGGTGTAAATCAGCGGTATTATTCCATTGTGACATAACTTGCCCCTTGACGGATTGACTGATGCCCTGAAGAAAAAAAATCATGTCTTTATCTTTTTGTTGCACATCCCGATCCCTACCCTGCCAGAAGGGACAGTGAGTCCCAAGAATTTTTATGTTAACATGATTTTTTCGTGATCTATACACTCTAAAGCACAAAAAAAATGCATATGACAAATTTATTAGGGGTGTGTGTGGGGGGGTGGGGGGGGGGGGGGTGGGGGTGGGGGTGAAAGGTGGACCATTTCTCCTGACCGAGTAATTTTGTAACCACTGATTTATTATCATTATTTCCTTCGTTGGCAGTTGCTTTAGTGGGTAAGGGGGACGAAGTATTTGCATGCTAAGCCTGGGAGCATGTCTATATTCCCCCAGGTCTGAGTTCCCCAGTTTCATGTGTCCCACAAAAAGGTAGGTCTATGTTTCCCCAGGTTTATATTCCCCCAGGTATATGTTCCCCATTCAAGGTATATATTCGCCTGTGGTATAAATTCCCCCAGGCCTATGTGTATTCAATCATAGTAGGATCAATGATTTCTCCATTACAGTGGGAAGTCATTTACAGCTTAGTTTTTTGTGACTCTCAAACTAGGAGGCAAGATTGCACTGGCTCATCTGAATCATCCCAACGCAGACTGTCCTAAAACCCTCTTGGCAGAGAGAGTGGTTGGCCAGACACTCTCCACTATAATCAAATTCTAGCCCATATAGTTGGGACAGCAGTTACCTCACTGCTGTTCTGATGGTCATGTCGCACATGACTGACTATCATACATACATACACTTTTGGGTTGTCAGTAGTGGTCAGTAGTGATCAGTAATGCTCAGTGGTCAGCAGTTAGTGGTGGTCAGTGGCAGTCAGCAGTGGTCGGTGATCAGCAGTAGTCAGTGACCATAATGTTCAGTGGTTACCAGTGGTCAGCATTAGTCAGTGGTCAGTAGCGGTAAGTGATCTTTTGTAGTCAGTAGCCGTCAGTTGTGTTCAGTGGTCAGTGATGGTCAGTGGTGGTTAGTAGTGGTATGGGGTGGTCAATGGTCAGAAGGAACTGAACAGAGAGTTAGCTCTTCCCTTGAGTATTTATTTATTGGAAGATGGCTGAGGTAACAGCAATATATATATATATATATATATATATATATATATATATATATATACACACACACACGCACACACACACACACACACACACACATATATATATATATATATATATATATATATATATATATATATATAGGGGGGTCAAAACCTGAACCAGGAAACTATAGGCCAGTGAGCTTGACTTGCATTGTATGTTAAATCTTGGAATTTTTCATCAGAGATGCTATAGTGTCACATCTGACAAAGGAACAAGCCCAAGTCCTGGACAAACAGTTCCAGTCTGTCTTCAGCTTCAAGGACTTCAACCAACGATGCCCCTTACCACCTGAACTACCCCACTACCCCACATGCAGCGACATCAACATCACAGAGGAAGGAGTAAGAAAGCTGCTCCTCAGACTGAACCACAACAAAGCATGTGGACCTGATGGCATCACAACCAGGCTCCTAAAGACAGTTGCTGATGAGATTGCTCCAGCCTTCACCCTGCTTTTCCGCAGTTCCTTCAACACCAGAACACTGCCACACGACTAGAAGCAGGCTTACATCACACCGGTCTTCAAGAAGGGAGAACGTTACAAGGCAGAGAACTATCGACCATCTCCCTCACATGTGTAGCCTGCAAAATGATGGAGCACATTGTCACCAACCACATCATGACGTACCAGGAGAGCAATGGTATCCTCTGCCCAGAACAGCACGGCTTCCGAAGAGGACGATCTTGTGAAACACACTGAGTTGCTCGGATACATTGACGAAACCATAACTGAGCTGTAAAAAGGAAACCAAGTGGATACAATTGTGCTAGACTTTTCCAAGGCCTTTGACAAGATCAACCAGGCCCTCAGTGCTTGACCATAAGTTACAGCGCTATGGAATTAGAGGTCAGCTCAACACCTGGATCAAAAGCTTTCTTGAGGACAGGCAGCAAGCAGTTGTGGTGGAGGGAGTCATCTCAGAATACATTCCAGTCAACTCAGGGCTTGGTCCTCGGCCCTTGTCTCTTCCTTCTCTACATCAATGACCTCCCAAATACCATCAAATCTAAGGCCAGATTATTTGCAGGCAACACCATGGGCCACAAAATAATCAAGAAGGAAGCTGACCAGCAAACACTCCAAGAAGACCTAGTTTCCCTTTCCATCTGGGAGAAACAGTGGGCCATGCAATTCCACGCGGAAAAGTGCTCCACCTTGAGTGTCAGTAGAATGAAGAGGAAAAAGATTGCACCAAACTACAAACTCCATGGCCATCTGCTTGAAAACGTCAACACCACAAAATATCTTGGTGTGAACATCCAAGACGACCTACACTGGGGATCCCACATCAGTTCTACAACCAACAAAGCCATCAAGACCTTAGGCTTTCTTCGGCGCAACTTGAAGATAGGAAACAAGAAGAAAAAGGAAACTGTGTACAAAGCCCTTGTTCGACCTATCCTTGAGTATGCTGTATCTGTGTGGGATCCCTATACAGCCAATGACATCCAGGCCATCGAAAAGGTCCAGCACCGAGCAGCAAGATGGGTCACAAACCGACATCGACAGACATCTTGTGTCAGCTCCATCCTTAGCTCCCTTAACTGGTACCCTCTACAAGTCAGACGCAAAAAATATCACCTGGAGATGTTTTACAAGTTCCACCATGGTTTCATCTCCATCGACTCAGTCAACTTACCAACACCATCAGACAGCAGGCTGAGCTCCAGGAAAAACATCACTTGCAACTATGACATACCTGCCTGCAGGACGCAGTACAGACAGATGTCTTTCTTCCCCCGTACCATCCCGGAATGGAATACACTGCCCCAGGAGGTTGTCACAGCTGAGTCACTTGACTGCTTCAAGTCTAGACTCGCCTCCTGCCTGTGACACAACAGAGTAGACTCACCTCCCCTCCCCTCACTACCCTCCAACACCTCTGTTTAGGTCCCCTCCCATCACCCCACGCCTGCACTAGCCAGCAAGTCCACCCACCCCCACTTTTATTTTTCACTGGTAAGTAGTGTTGTAGAAGGCTAGGGCTGTGCTAGTCGGGTGTATTCCCTGGGACCACTACAGTAGCCGGATTGGCCTAGCTGGACTTACACATGACAACTGATCTGCCATTGTAAAATTTGCTCGGCTTATATCAGAGATTGACACAAACTTACAGTTGGGCCAACAGTCAATGAAGTGACAGCTGTATGACCATTGCCTGCCAGGTTTCTCCATTGCAATGGGAATTTGTTTAGAGCTTAGTCTTTTGTGAAGGACTAAGACTCTCAAACTTGGAGGCAAGACTGCACTGACTCTTAGCACTGCAGCCTTGGGGTTAGTTGGCATTTTCATGGTACCATCTCAACGCTGACTGCCCTGAATCCATCTTGACTGAGAGAGAGATAATGTAACGTGGGAAGGCACTCAACACTAAAATCGAATTTTAGCCTGGATTGTCGGGACAGCAGCAACAGAAACAAAAGATCGAATGGGAAGAAAACCTTGGTCACAGTTCTTTGCTGTTCTGATAACGCATTATAGCCAGGAAACTGGCAAAGGACTGATCATTCCCCCTCCTATTTAAGGTGGGCACAGAATGGATAAGTGTTCATGAGAAAATGTGGCTGCTTTCGCATGATAGGTATGTGAAGGACGATCTCAAGGAAAAGAAGAAAGACTGATCAGCAGTAGCAATTGACCAGGAAAATGCATACAACATGGTAAAGTCTGCAGACCTAAAGTATGGAGTCAAGTTTGACACTTACAAGATGGATAACAGCAGCACTTCAGTGGGAAAGAACCATCATCCTATGTCTTGGATATTGGATGTCTGCGCCCTCTAAACTTTCCATTGGACTGCCACAATGATCACTGCTCTTGTCTGTCTTCCACAATATCTACAAGTCTTGCAGACACTGATACAACAATGGATCGGGAGCTTTCTCTTGTGGACGATGGCCTAGTCTTCAAAACTTTGAAAGATGCTCAAGAAAGAATTACAGCTATCCATGAGAAACAACAGAACGATATCCCCCAATGGTGCAAGGATATGGGATCTTCCATCAGTCCAGCGAAAGCCCAAACATTGCCATGCACTCTCAACATCAAAATTGCGAGCAAATCACCACCAGCTGTCTCATTTGATGGAATTCACATCGATAAATCTGTCTGTCTACGCTGCCTGCAGTTTGACAGGATGCTGACCTTCAGAACACACACACACACACTGAAAGCACTGTTCTAAAATGCAAAAGGGTCTTTCAGTCATAAAGGCAACGGCAGCCAAAGGCATTGAACAATACCACCTCTTCCGGTTATGGCAATAACTTCATCTCAGTGTGATCAACTACGGACTACGGCTAACGACACTTTCTAAAAGCAGCCTCCTAAAGTAAGAAAGAATTAGAAATGAAGCTATGAGGCAGATCCTCGGAACAACGAAAAACACTCCTAATAAAACCATGTGATACCGCCTTGATCTTCCCTCAACACAGGCCAGAAACAAGTTAGAAAAGGTGAAGGCCTATTTCAGAGCATTGGTAAACCCTCAAAACCCACTACATGAGAAAGTTAAGGAACCAAAAGGCAGCCATCTTGGATGTGGATGATCATGGACTGGACAAGCAGAATACACAATCCATCTTGTATGCCAGCTACAAGACATGAAAGAAACAGAATGGGAAGAAAACCCTGAAAACTTCAAACAGCACTTCAACACAGTCATTTCAGCCAGTCTAGGAAGATATTGCCAGGAATGACCAGAGACCAGAACTGACAAAGAGCTGCTCATATAAGGTAACAGAAAAGAAGAGGAGATGATATACACACATGGTTCAGTCACCAAAGACCAATCCGGTTGGGGATTCACTGTGGAGCAAAAGGGAATAACAATTAGGGAAGAGAGTGTTGCTTACAAAGTCACAACCTTCGGCCCGACAATGGAAGTTGAAGCTGTGACACATACTGTCCAGTGGCTGTCATCTGCGCACCTGGCAATCAACATGCTATGATTCTGACTGACTCAGTGAACCTCTTATAAAAAAAATTAAAAAAAGTGGAATGGGGAGCCCATGAAGCAATGCACAACTCTCAGATGCATAAGCTTACATAGATATACTGCTTTGGATATGTAGGTGTAAGGGACATGAGAGAGCCCATGGGTTTGCTGGTAGCACAGCAACAATGAGTGGTCTACATCTGGAAGAATCTGAAATCCTAAATACAGTAAAACAGTAAAAGAGTACCTAAAAAACAGGTAAAAGACCAGCACATCACTGATTGCCTCACAGAAAGAAAGACAGAGGGACTGGTGTGTGTGTGAGTGTGTGTGTGTGTGTGTGTGTGTGTGTGTGTGTGTGTGTGTGTGTGTGTGTGTGCATACATTACATATGTGTCGTGAGAGCTCTGTGCATATGCATGTGTGTATGTATATCATGGGAGTTGCAATATGTATGTGTATGAGTGCATGTCAGTAATGTGGGAGATGGGCAATGTAGATGTGTATGTGCATGTGAGAGTGTGTGTGTGTGTGTGTGTGTGTGTGTGTGTGTGTGTGTGTGTGTGTGTGTAAGTTTATGTGTTGGGACTCGTGTGCTTTTATGTGCAGAGTTTGGACTGTGTACATTTGGTTTTGGTTTTTATATCTGCAAGACTGCAAATTGTTGCATATCTGTTATGTGTGCGTGTTTGTGTGTGTGTTTGTGTGTGTCTGTGTGTGTGTTACTGAGGAGCAGTGATAAGTATCAATGTGTGTGTGTGTGTTTGTCTATTTATTTATCATTTTTATCATCATTATTATCCTTTAGTAGTTTTTAATTTAATTAATATATCTATCAATAAATGTTCTTTTCTTTTCCTCGTTCATTTATTCCGTAAAAGCTTGACTATCATGTTGGGTTATGCTTCTGGTCAGGCATCTGCTTGACAGATGTGGTGTGGTCTGTATGGATTTATCTGAATGTAGTAATGCCTCCTTGAGCAACTGAACTGTTCTTATGGTCACAGTTGGGCGTGACTGTCATAGATATACATATACATCAGTACACTGGCCATCAGTTTAACGTACAGGTGTCATCAGCCAATTATACAGGCATCACGCTGTTTGAGGAGGAGCCATACACATCCTCAAGCCAGCAGAGAATTCATAAAACAGTAAACCCAGATACCTCACCTTGAAACTGAAACTGAAACTCAGTGCATTTTTCTTTTAATCTTGGATCATTATCCAGAGGACACATGGAGTATTTCTTCTCATGTAATTGAGTAAAAGATACTTTAATTATTTGATTATGATCAATTCGTTGTAGTTGATGAAATAAAAGCGTTTGATATAATTGTTTGTGAAGCATGCGATATTAAGATATTTGCAAATTTCTTACTGGACCGCCATGACAGACTTGTCTTCTCGCAGGCCGTAAATTGCTGTGACGATATAGAAACAGTGAGTAGCTTGAAACACGTTGATACGAGGGATGTTTCATATTATTGTAAAAAGCATTATCTTGCAGTGTATGCGAACCGATTATGAAATAATCGTCAGAGCCACCCTCAGGAGATAACTAACTCTTTCAATTGGCATACAACGATATATTACGTCATTTGTCCGTCCAGTGCCTTTTTCAAGTACTCGAATTCTCATCCTCAGTCTGGGGTCCACACCAGCAACAGGACATCGGTCGCCTGGAATCAGTTCAGTGACGTGCAGCAAGATTTATAATGAGGCGCTGCAGAAACATTTCAAGCGTTTCTGACATCATTGATCACCTGAAATGGCCCACTCTCCAACAAAGACGGCAAACGGCAAGACTGGCCATGCTGTGTAAACTGCTGTTCGACATAGTTAACATGCCCTCCTCCTATCCAGAACAGCTGCCCCAGAGTTACTGCAGGACATAATACAGACAAGCAGAATCCCTCCGAAGAACTATTCGGGACTGGATTGTTCTACCTCAGGCAGTGTGGAGGCCAATACTGCTTGCACCTTTGTGCCAATGGATTCAAAGTGACTGCTAGCAACAACTGATTTTTGTCACTTTTTGTGTGTGTGTCCTGGAACCACACCAAAAACGTTTTAGAAAAGAGAGGAGTTGGGTAATATTTTATATTCTTAATGTATGGATCATGGATCAAAGTGGTTTACCCCCAGTGAGTGCATTGTTAGCCAGGCTTTTCTAGCCTATACAGCCAAATGTCATTTTTTCTTTTTGAAGTTTGTGCTGTTTCCTGTAGATCCCTCCCATTCGTAAAAGAATAATCAACAAATGATTGTGGTCGCTTCACCCATGGAGGGAAGGAAGGAAGGAATCAGATACTCAGTAAATGAGTAATTCATTTGCTTCAAGCCTCTTTCTTTGATGCAAGTCCGCTTATGAGTGCGAAGGAGGACTATAATGTAAGAACTATGAAATAAAATGGCTAACACTGGACATCGATACCGGATTGATGTGCAGCAAGCAACTCGCCATTCATCCCCAAGAATTAACGGATGTAATGTTCAATTCTCGTTCATTGAAAGTCTATGCTTACATCAGTTCAGGTGTGTCAGGGAAATGAAGGCCTGTTGTAATTCTTTAGTTTGCTTTCCGGCATGAATTTTTCACTAATGGCTGATTGAATGTACGATCCCAACAGAAAAGTTCAATCAGGAATCAGACTCTTGATCCACAGATTGGTCACCCTTAACACCTCCTCCAGACTCCATATTTGCCAGATCTCCTACCAAATTACCAGCGAACTTCCTCCAATTAGAAATACTGGATGTAACAATTACTGATGTTGTTCAGTGACACTTCTTGGGATCTCCGGTAGGCACCAAGCTTCGTATCAATCGAGGATCAACGTTTACTCGTTTAGTTACTTTAAGATAAAAACTTTTTTGGGTGGTGGTGGTGGGGGATGGATATCTATTTTTGGACTCTAATTGTGGAAAGTTTACCTGTTCTTATTGTTTTGTGAATTGATATAAATCAGCATTTCTTGGTAAATAGACTGCTGTCTTCTGTGATCTCGATGGTCTGTTTGCCAGGGCTGATGACAGACTTGTTTCAGTACAAGCTGTACTTGACCTGAGTGCAGCTTTTGATACACTGGATTATGCCATCCTGTTAGACTTGAGGAGTTGAGTGTCCTTTGGAGTTGATGGTACTGTCCTTGACTGGTTCAGGTCTTACCTAACTGGCTGTGGACAGTCTGTTGTTGGAAATAGGGTTATGTCTTCACCCAGTCCTCTTGTTTATGGAGTATTCCAGCTGAGTCCATGTTTTGGTGATGGGGCCGGTACTTTTTACTTTGTACGCTTAGCCTCTCTCAGATGTGATCGATTCTGGTGCTTGCGACTACCATAAGTACATTGACAATATGATTAATTCTTGTGCTTGTGACTACCATACGTGTTCACTGATGATACCGAATTATCCGAAAATTAATGTCCCACTGCTTTATTTGACCTTCAAAATTGTATGATCACCTGCTGGTTTGGATGAGCTGCAGCAAATAGAAACTCAACGCAGACAAGACTGAGGTCATGGCAGTGGGCTCAGCATCACATCTTTGTTTAGAGGACAGTTAGTCTGGTAACATTGGGGGTGATAGAGTTGTTTTGAAACCTGTTGTCAAGTACCTCAGTGTACATCGAGACAGCATTGTCCATGCAGCAGTATGTTAGCTCCATCTGCTGTGCAGGTTTGCTTGGAATTCAGAAATAGCCAGCATTTGTTCCTGTCCTTGAAAGACTGCCACGGTCAGACTCGTCTCCTCCACTGTTACCTTGTGCTTGGATTACTGGGATTCGGTACTCGTGGGTCTTCCAACTGATCAGATCAGTCGTTTGCACAGAGTTCAGATGAGTGCAGCATAACTTGTTAAATGGAAATCTTAAGCATGAGCATGTGACTCCTTTGCTTACAGAGCTGCATTGGCTTCCAAATTCCAGCTGAATTCAGCATCCATTTCAGAATTGCCACATTCGCATACCACTTTTTTAATGGCACACTTCCACAGTATCTCTCTTCTTCACTCACAACTAATGACTATATTAGTATTTCTGTCCTCTTTGATCTTCAGATGAAGGTTATATTGGATGCCAAACACTAATAATAATATGAAAACCCTCAGTCCTTGATCATTTAGTTTCTTAGTCCAAATTGTCTGGAACTCATTGAGTGATGAGCCCCTTGCTCAGACTCTTTCTTGTCCCAACTGAAAACATCTTTGTCTTGCATTTGAGTAACAGTTTATTCTTATTTGCTTTTATATGAGGTATGTGCTGCTTTTTCCATTGTGTGTATGTGTGGGTGGGGGTGCTGTGTGTGCATGTGATTATGTGCTTTGTGTGTTTTGCATGTGTGTGATTGTGTATGTGTGTACCGTTCATGATACGGGGATGGTGATCGTTTCTTCATGGTTGATATTTTTTTCTTAATGATTGTTGCTTTGCTTTTGTAACAGGTAATTTTTGGAGTGCTGTGAGTGATAACAGATTGGTTATTTCAAATTTCTTGATCATTTTTGTTTCTTTCTTGTTATATGTAATTTGTTAATCATCGTGAGCCTCTCTGTAAGGGAGCAGTGCTTTTGAAGAGCACTTTATTATGATTATTCATTACTAATCATTGAATGATTGATTGATTACCTTTAAGAACAGAAGTTACACTGGCAGGAATGTCAGACAGATTGCATGGTGGGCTGATCAGTGTGTCATACAGTTTCAGATTATCCATCTCAGAATTGTGACCATGTGGGCCAACCCATGGGGTGGACAATGGCCCATCCAGCAGTCCACAGTGCAGAACATGCCGCACGATCAAGGTAAGCGAATCGCATCGATCAACACCATTCCACACCAGATCTGCAGCACTGTGAAATCATCATGAATGTTAGCCCTCAGAAGGATGAATGTAATTATCAGAGAGAGAGAAAAAAAAAGATGTTCTTTCATCACACACGATCACATGATGTGTGGTTAGACATAACAAATGGTATGATGCTGTGATGATGTCAGATGATAATAATGACAAACTAGCTGTCCCTCTGATGTGTGGTTAAACAAGACAAATGGTATGATGTTGTGATGATGGTGATGACAAACTAGCTGTCCCTCTGTGTGGTCAGACAGGACAAATGGTTGATGCTGTGATGATGATGATGATAAACAAGCTGTCCCCCTGATGTGTGGTCAGTCAGGACAAATGGTATGATACTGTGATGATGATGATGACAAACTAGCTGTCCCCCTGATGTGTGGTCAGTCAGGACAAATGGTATGATACTGTGATGATGATGATGACAAACTAGCTGTCCCCCTGATGTGTGGTCAGTCAGGACAACTGGTATGATACTGTGATGATGATGATGACAAACTAGCTGTCCCCCTGATGTGTGGTGGCCCCTGTGTGCAGTGGACTGGGCCACGCTGGCCAAGCAGTGGATTGCCCAGAGGGAGGCAGCGGAGGTGATTCAGCAGGAGGAGCATCAGCAGATCATGGAGAACCTGGCCCAGCAGCCTCCACCCCCTGCCCCAGCCCTCCCCCCTGACAATGCTGCCTTCCCTCAGGACCAAGCCACTGTGCAGCAGGATGAGAACAGCATGGACATCTCTGATGAGGAGGCTGAAGGCTCGTCCAAAGTCAACTCGTCCAACAAGAATGGTAGGATTGTACACGTTTCCTTCCGCTAAACTCCACTGTATCTAAGTAGCAGTGCAAGTAAATGTGAATCAAGTGCAACTTTTTTATGTAATTATTGTATGAACTAATTAAGTTGTATCTCAGTGAGTTTTTGTTCAGTATATTTACATACTTGTGTTGTCTAGCTATGAGGATGATGTCACATGTGTGTTGCAGGCTATGCCGGTCAAGGACCTCTGCTGCCCACACCGGCGGTGACCTCTCACCAGGGGGTGGGGATGGAGTGGGGCGGTGGCTGGCCTCCCCCATCCCAGGGCGGGGAGCCATGGTCCGAAGACGGCAGTCAGGTACAGGGATATGATGCCAATCAGTGCTACCCTGTAAGTGTGTGCTGTTGGTCAGCTCTTGTATCTGTACACACTAGTCCTTCTGTTTAGATCATTTATACACCCTGTGGTGGTGATCATGTTTATGATCATGTTTTTTCCCTGTGTGCCCACTTACACTGTAGTACTGTCATTTACATCAGTTGTACACCATGGTCAGCTCTGCCATATTGTTGGGCTAGATGGCTGTAGTTGTGTTTATATCATCATAATCATTGTGAACTTCTAGGGGTTTCTTTCAGTGTTGTATACCATCGTGCTCATTGAGATTTTACAGTTCTGCAAAAGTGTTTGAAAAAGTGTTTGTAATATTGTGATCACTGTGAAATTCCAAGAGTTTTGTAACAGTGTGACGGGCACAATAGCCGAGTGGTTAAAGCGTTGGACTGTCAATCTGAGGGTCCCGATCCCGGGTTCGAATCACGGTGACGGTGCCTGGTGGGTGAAGGGTGGAGATTTTTCCCGATCTCCCAAGTCAACATATGTGCAGACCTGCTAGTGCCTGAACCCCCTTTGTGTGTATATGCAAGCAGAAGATCAAATACGCACGTTAAAGATCCTGTAATCCATGTCAGCGTTCGGTGGGTTATGGAAACAAGAACACACCCAGCATGCACACCCCCGAAAACGGAGTATGGTTGTCTACATGGCGGGGTAAAAACGGTCATACACGTAAAAGCCCACTCGTGTGCATACGGGTGAACGTGGGAGTTGCAGCCCACGAGCGTGGAAGAAGAAGAAGAAGTAAGCGCTTTGATTTGTTTATGCACAAGATTTAGCGCTATATAAGTACCATTATTATTATTATTATTATAAAAATAATTTACATAAATTCACTGTTGACAGGATGAGATAATTCTCAGAGGAGGATAACTCAGATTTTGAGGGGAAAAACTTTTTTTTTTTGAAAAACAGAAGAAAATTCAAGCTTGTTTATTTTATTGGTGGAAATGGTGCTGAAATATTTGTGAATGCATCAGACACAACAACCAAGTGCAGTTTAAACATAAACACTATACATAAACACTCACATACACTCACACACACCCCCTCCCACCCAAACAACCACAAACACTGTCACACAATATTACAACACGAAAGCTCACTGTAAGCAGTACTTTGGCTTGAATCTTTCATCTGGAGGGTTTCATAGTAAATGAAAACCCCAGAATGAAGGTTTCAAGCTAAAATAAAAGTTTTTTTCCATACCCACTTCAAACATGACCCCACCCCCTTCCTTCTGATATGCCTTTTGGAAGTAATCTTTATCAGGATAACCAGAATCACCTCAGTTGATTAAATCATTACTTTTGTTTTCTATTGCTTTGCTTTTTTTTGTTTTTTTGCATTGTCAACATTGTGTGGAAAATCAAACAAAATTCTTGCCACCTCTTATGTACGGTACATCCTGGCAGCCATATAGACATGCTCAGCAACTTTTCACTTTAGAAAATGCATCGAATCCAGTGAAAATTTGCTGAGATATTACTTCAAACACACATCAAGGCACTCAGCATTTGCAAGGAAGTAAGTGTACTCAGTTGACCGGCTGGTCTGTTGATAATGCAATTACTGCAAAGTGTGGATATATCCACACTTGGAAGTGGAAGACTTAATACATGTCTGTTATTATGATTGTGTCAATTCTAAACATGACTAACTAAAATGTTGTCATGTTGAGTTTAAATGTGACTGTCTGATGTCATTGTATGAAGTTCAGATGTGGCACTGTCATGTCATTGTGTTGAGTTTAGATCTGACTGTGGAGTGCCATTGTGTGGAATTAATGTCATTGTGTGGTGTTAATGTTGTGTGGAGTTAATGTCATTGTGTGGTGTTGAAATGACGAACATTTTGTAGAGTTAGTATCATTGTGTGGAGTTAGATATGACTATGGAATGTCATTGTATGGTGTTGGCGTCATTGTGGGGAGTTGTGATGTTAATGTCATTGTGCAGTGTTAATGTCATTGTGTGGTGTTAATGTCATTATGTGGAGTTGAAATGTGACTAACATTTTGTAGAGTTAATGTCATTGTTTGGAGTTGAAATGTGACAAACATTTTGAAGAGTTAATGTCATTATGTGGAGTTGAAATGTGACTTAACATTTTGTAATGTCATTGTGTGGAGCTGAAGTGTGACTAACATTTTGTAGAGTTAATTTCATTGTGTGGAGTTGAAATGTGACTGTCTAATGTTGTGGTGTGGAATTTAGATATGACTTTATAGTCTCATGGTCTTGAGCATAAATGTTACATGCCATTGTGTGGAGTATAAATGTCATGTATTTCCCCCCAGGATGGCTTCCACTACAATCAAGGGCCAGGCTTTGGGGGCAACTTTGCTCCTTCAAGTGACATATTTTATCAGGTATGATGTACAGCTGTGCAGATTTGCTGGTTACATTCTGTGCAGATTTGCTGGTTACATTGTGACATATAGCTCAAGCCACAGGTATATAGAGATCTAGATATATAACTGGTGAAATTAATTAATAAAATTAATGAATAAGTTAAAATTTGACCCCAGTTTTTTTGGCTTTATTGCCTTGATCACAAGGAGACGTGTGCCCACCCACTGATCTAAAAATAGGTGGGTATTGCCATCTTTGAGCCCCTTTACTAACTGAAGCCAGCGGAAGTGTTCAGTCAGCCATTTTGCTACTCGTGTCAATATAGTGCGAAGCGGTAACTTCTTATATGTAGCCAAGCGCTCAGCAGCTTCATGGCAATCTTTCACTTGCTCGCAGCATTAGTTAAGCTGACATTCCAGTGTGTGCCTCCCCAGCAAGTTTGTGCTATGTGTCACTGCAGTTTTCCTGTAACAGCTGTGGTAAATAAACCATTGGCAGATATCAATCAAGACACAATAATTGGCATGTTGTGGGGGCAAGCATAACGTGATTTCATCGAAGATACAGAGTTACAGTTCAGAAACTACCACCAGTTAGCAGACAATTTCTCAGTGAACTGACAGCCGGATACGAGTGTCCGTATGGCGTCCAGTTGGCTTCATCTTTCCTGGCCAATGAGCTGTCCTATTTTTATACCAGTGGTGCCAACCCCTCCCCCCCCCCACCCCCCACCCCTCCCCCCAAAAAAAATAAAACGGAAGAAAAAAACTTTGATCTGTATACACTACACTGTAGGAAACAAGCTTCTTTTTACTGGCATATAATTTTGTGGGTTGATGTGGGTATGCCATGCTTGTACTCATGGACATACCCACACACATTTTTGCATGACAAATTTCCAAGTAATTGAGAAAAAAACAGTGTGTATTTTTGTGTGTGCATGTTTGTGAGTGATGTGTGTGATGTATGTTTGTCCACAGGGTGGAGGTCCCCAGATGATGTGAGTGATGTGTGTCATGTATGTCTGTCCACCCTACCCATATGATGTGAGTGATGTGTGTGATGTATGTCTGTCCACAGGGTAGAGGTCCCAAGATGATGTGATTGTGAGTGATGTGTGTGATGTATGTCTGTCCACCCTCCCCAGATGATGCGAGTGATGTGTGTGATGTATCTTTGTCCACAGGGTGGAGGTCCCCAGATGATGTGAGTGATGTGTGTCATGTATGTCTGTCCAGTGTGGAGGTCTCCAGATGCTGTGAGTGATGTGTGTGATGTATGTCTGTCCACAGGGTGGTGGTCCCCAGACGATGTGATTGTGAGTGATGTGTGTGATGTATGTCTGTCCACCCTCCCCAGATGATGCGAGTGATGTGTGTGATGTATCTTTGTCCACAGGGTGGAGGTCTCCAGATGCTGTGAGTGATGTGTGTGATGTATGTCTGTCCACAGGGTGGCGGTCCCCAGATGATGAACAACATGCAGCAGTCACTGTGGCCCCCTCAGGGTGCTGCCGCCCCCCCTCCTGGCATGGCTCCACAGACCTTTCCCCCTCAGATACCATTCCCCCCAGCCCCTAACCTGGCAGCAGATCGTCATCCCTCCAGAGGGCGCCACTACCAGGGAGACAACTTTGCACCTGTTAGGACTGATGATTCTGGTATAGGTAAGGGCTAAGGACCAGTCCTACACCTGGTATAGGTAAGGATTGAAGACCAGTCCTACACCTGGTATAGGTAAGGGCTAAGGACCAGTCCTGCACCTGTTTTCTGTAAGGGCTAAGGACCAGTCCTACACCTGGTATAGGTAAGGGCTAAGGACCAGTCCTATACCTGGTATAGGTAAGGGCTGACGACCAGTCCTACAGCTGGTATAGGTCAGGGCTGACGACCAGTCCTACACCTGGTATAGGTAAGGGCTGACGACCAGTCCTACAGCTGGTATAGGTCAGGGCTGACGACCAGTCCTACACCTGGTATAGGTAAGGGCTGACGACCAGTCCTACAGCTGGTATAGGTCAGGGCTGACGACCAGTCCTACACCTGGTATAGGTAAGGCTAGGGGACCAGTCCTACACCTGGTATATGTAAGGGCTGAAGACCAATCCTACACCTGGTATTTGTAAGGACTAAGGACCAGCCCTACACCTGGTATTGGTAAGGGCTAAGGACCAGCCCTACACCTGGGAGGTTTTTTTCCCTACCGACGAATGTTACACAATCATTGTCCAACCGATCAACAAGACAGACCCACAGTTGATACTGTGTGGTGACGGAAGAGTTGACACTGTGTGGTGACGGAAGAGTTGTTGACACTGTGTGGTGATGGAAGAGTTGACACTGGTGATGGAAGAGTTGTTGACACTGTGTGGTGACGGAAGAGTTGTTGACACTGTGTGGTGAAGGGGAGTTGACACTGTGTGGTGAAGGAAGAGTTGATACTGTGTGGTGAAGGAAGAGTTTATACTGTGTGGTGAAGAAAAGGGTTGATACTGTGTGGTGAAGGAAGGGTTGTTGATACTGTGTGGTGAAGGAAGGGTTGATATTGTGTGGTGACGGAAGAGTTGATACTGTGTGGTGAAGGAAGGGTTGACACTGTGTGGTGAAGGAAGGGTTGATACTGTGTGGTGACGGAAGAGTTGAGACTGTTGATACTGTGTGGTGACAGAAGAGTTGATACTGTGTGGTGAAGGAAGGGTTGATACTGTGTGGTGAAGGAAGGGTTGATACTGTGTGGTGAAGGAAGAGTTGATACTGTGTGGTGACAGAAGAGTTGATACTGTGTGGTGACGGAAGAGTTGATACTGTGTGGTGAAGGAAGAGTTGATACTGTGTGGTGACAGAAGAGTTGATACTGTGTGGTGACGGAAGAGTTGATACTGTGTGGTGAAGGAAGGGTTGATACTGTGTGGTGAAGGAAGAGTTGATACTGTGTGGTGAAGGAAGAGTTGATACTGTGTGGTGAAGGAAGAGTTGATACTGTGTGGTGAAGGAAGAGTTGATACTGTGTGGTGAAGGAAGAGTTGATACTGTGTGGTGACGGAAGGGTTGATACTGTGTGGTGAAGGAAGAGTTGATACTGTGTGGTGACAGAAGAGTTGATACTGTGTGGTGACGGAAGAGTTGATACTGTGTGGTGAAGGAAGGGTTGATACTGTGTGGTGAAGGAAGAGTTGATACTGTGTGGTGAAGAAGAGTTGTTGACACTGGTGACAGAAGAGTTGATACTGTGTGAGAGTTGATACTGTGTGGTGACAGAAGAGTTGATACTGTGTGGTGAAGAGTTGATACTGTGTGGTGAAGGAAGGGTTGATACTGTGTGGTGACAGAAGAGTTGATACTGTGTGGTGAAGGAAGGGTTGATACTGTTTGGTGACGGAAGAGTTGACACTGTGTGGTGAAGGAAGAGTTAATACTGTGTGGTGAAGGAAGGGTTGATACTGTGTGGTGATGGAAGAGTTGATACTGTGTGGTGACGGAAAAGGTGACGGAAAAGTTATACTGTATGGTGACGGAAGAGTTGACACTGTGTGGTGAAGAGTTGATACTGTGTGGTGAAGGAAGAGTTGATACTGTGTGGTGACGGAAAAGGTGACGGAAAAGTTGATACTGTGTTGGTGACGGAAGAGTTGACACTGTGTGTTGAAGGAAGAGTTGATACTGTGTGGTGAAGGAAGAGTTGATACTGTGTGTTGACGAAAGAGTTGACACTGTGTGTTGACTGAAGAGCTGTCACTGCGTGGTGACAAAAGAGTAGTTGGCTCAGTACAGTGGCGATGGTATCAGAAGTGTTGACACTGCTTGATGACATTGACACTATGGCGTTTGCATGCCGGCATCGTTGACAGCAGTGTTGGCTGTTGACAGATTCTGCCAAAAGGAAACAGTTGCCAGCCTGGATCCGGGAAGGGCTGGAGAAGATGGAGAGAGAGAAGCAGAAGCAGGCGGAGAAGGAGCGAGCAGAGCAGGAGAAGGAGGAAGCGCGACGCGCCAAGGAGGCGGCAGAGAAGGAAGCGGCGGAGGAGCTGTTGCGTGAACGAGAGGAGGCCTCCAGTGGAGAAGCCCGGGTGCCACGCAAGAGCCGATTTGTCAGTGTCCTGTTTTGTAGCACAGTGCTTTGCTGTGACGGTGTTGTGTTGTCATGTGTCTCGTAGCACTGGGGTCTGGTATGACAGTATTGTATTATCTGGCAGTGTACAGTGATGGAATTTTTACTGTTGGAGAGCAGATATCTTGGTATAGGACAACAGGTTTCTCAGTGTAAGGACAGCAGATGTCTCAACGCAGGACTACAGATTTTTCAGTGTTGAACAACAGATTTCTCAGTGTAGGAGAGTAGATTTCTCATTGTAGGAAAAGCAGATTTCTTAGTGTAGAACAACAGATTTCTCAGTGGACAGCAAATTTCTCATTGTAGGTTGACAGATTTCTCAGTGTAGGACAGCAGATTTCTCAGTCTAGGTTGACAGATTTCTCAGTGTAGGAGAGCAGATTACAGCAGATTTCTCAGTGTAGAACAACATACTTCTCTGTGTAGAACAATACTTTTCAGTGTAAGTTGACAGATTTCTCTGTGTAGGTTGACAGATTAGTAAGTGTGGGACAGCAGATTTCTCAGTGTAGCATGACAAATTTCTTGGTGTAGGGCAACAGATTTCTCAGTGTATAACAACATATTTCTCTTTGTAGGATAACAGATTTTTCATTGCAAGATGACAGATTTCTCACCGTAGGATAGCAGATTTCTCACTGAAGGACAAAGATTCAAGGGACAGTTTTAATCCTGAATATTGACTGTAAGCAAAGTAGTTCAGAGATACAGTGCTGTCCACTGTCTCTGCTTGTGTTGGGCAGTGTACAAACAGTGAAGTGTGTATAACTGGTGGCTGTGTCAGTATTTTGAGAGTGTATAAACAGTGTAGTGTGTATAACTGATGGCTGTGTCAGTATTTTGACAGTGTATAAACAGTGAAGTGTGTATAACTGGTGGCTGTGTCAGTATTAGGGCAGTGTATAAACAGTGAAGTGTGTATAACTGGTGGCTGTGTCAGTATTAGGGCAGTGTATAAACAGTGTAATGTGTATAACTGGTTGGTATGTCAGTATTACGGCAGTATATGAACAGTGTAGTGTGTATAACTGGTGGCTGTGTCAGTATTAGGGCAGTGTATAAACAGTGAAGTGTGTATAACTGGTGGCTGTGTCAGTATTAGGGCAGTGTATAAACAGTGTAGTGTGTATAACTGGTTGGTATGTCAGTATTACGGCAGTATATGAACAGTATAGTGTGTATAACTGGTGGTTTTGTTGGTATTTGGGCAGTGTATAAACAGTGTAATGTGTATAACTGGTGGCTGTGTCAGTATTAGGGCAGTGTATAAACAGTGTAGTGTGTATAACTGGTGGCTGTGTCAGTATTAGGGCAGTGTATAAACAGTGAAGTGTGTACAACTGGTGGCTGTGTCAGTATTCGGGCAGTGTATAAACAGTGTAGTGTGTATAACTGGTGGCTGTGTCAGTATTGGGGCAGTGTATAAACAGTGAAGTGTGTATAACTGGTGGCTGTGTCAGTATTAGGGCAGTGTATAAACAGTGAAGTGTGTACAACTGGTGGCTGTGTCAGTATTCGGGCAGTGTATAAACAGTGTAGTGTGTATAATTGGTGGCTGTGTCAGTATTGGGGCAGTGTATAAACAGTGAAGTGTGTATAACTGGTGGTTTTGTCAGTATTAGGGCAGTGTATAAACTGTGACGTGTGTATAACTGGTGGCTTTGTCAGTATTTTGACAGTGTATAAACAGTGTAGTGCGTATAACTGGTTGGTATGTCAGTATTACGGAGGTATATGAACAGTGTAGTGTGTATAACTGGTGGTTTTGTTGGTATTTGGGCAGTGTATAAACAGTGTGGTGTGTATAACTGGTGGTTTTGTTGGTATTAAGGCAGTGTATAAACAGTGTGGTGTGTATAACTGGTGGTTGTGTCAGTATTAGGGCAGTGTATAAACAGTGAAGTGTGTATAACTGGTGGTTGTGTCAGTATTAGGGCAGTGTATAAACAGTGTGATGTGTAGGACTGGTTGCTGTGTCAGTGGGGACTCTGCACTGAAAACAGATCTGAATACAATGAAGTTCCCTGCAGTTCCTAATGAACCAAGCGTGTTGGTGCAGGACTCGGATGATGAGGACAATGGGGAACTCTCTAGAACAACATCACCTGCCCCTAAGGATCGGGCGTCTACCTCGCCGGAGATTGGCAAACACTCTCCTGCACCTGAAGTGGTCAAGACTGAGGAGGAGATCCAGTTGGAACTGGTGAGTCAGTGTGAGAGAGAAGCAGAGAGGCAGCAGTGCTGGGTAGTGCTGTGGGAGGGAGGTGACATATGTGAGTGAGTCAGTGTGAGAGAGAAGCAGAGAGACAGCAGTGCTGGGTAGTGCTGTGGGAGGGAGGTGACATATGTGAGTGAGTCAGTGTGAGAGAGAAGCAGAGAGGCATCAGTGCTAGGTAGTGATGTGGGAGGGAGGTGACATATGTGAGTGAGTCAGTGTGAGAGAGAAGCAGAGAGACAGCAGTACTAGGTAGTGCTGTTGGAGGGAGGTGACATATGTGAGTGAGTCAGTGTGAGAGAGAAGCAGAGAGGCAGCAGTGCTAGGTAGTGATGTGGGAGGGAGGTCACATATGTGAGTGAGTCAGTGTGAGAGAGAAGCAGAGAGGCAGCAGTGCTGGGTAGTGGTGTGGGAGGGAGGTGACCACATATACCAGCAGTGTGTCAGTGCTGTGAGGTGGGTATGAGCACTGTTGTGACGACCATGATGTCAGTGAGGACCATGTTGTCAAGTGAGGACCATGTCAGTGAGGACCATGTTGTCAGTTGATGCCCCAACACTGCAGTGAGGACCATGTTGTCAAGTGATGCCTCAACACTGCAGTGAGGACCATGATGTCAGTGAGGACCATGATGTCAGTGAGGACCATGTTGTCAAGTGAGGACCGTGATGTCAGTGATGATCATGATGTCAGTGAGGATAATGTCAGGTGATGCTCCAACACTGCAGTGAGGACCATGATGTCAGTGAGGATCATGATGCCAGTGTGGACCACTGTGATGTCAGTGAGGACCATGATGACAGGTGATGCCCAACACAGCAGTGAGGACCATGATGTCAATGAGGACCATGTTGTCAAGTGAGGACCATGTTGTCAAGTGATGCCCCAAGACTACATACTCTAAATGCCATTCACAGGCCAGGTTCAGGTGGTGGGGTGTGTGTGCTTTTTCAGTGTTGTTGAAATTCACTGGATAATCTTTGCAGATCTGTATCACTTATGCTTAACTGATGGTTGGATTTAGTTTGAAAGGAGGCACAGAGGACAGCTGGTCACATTGTCACTGAAGTGTAGTGTGTGTGTTGGACACAGATGAAGTGAAACAGCTGGTTACAAAGTGTTGTGCGTGTTGGGACAGATGATGAAGCGAAATAGCTGGTCACAAAGTGTTCTGTGTGTTGGATGATGTTGATGAAGCAAAACAGCTGGTTACAAAGTGTAGGTACGGGCAGCCTTTAAAAAGAAAAAAAAAAGTTAAAACAACATTACCAGTAATTTGATTAACAGCTGGTCACAAAGTGTTGTGTGTGTTGGACAGATGATGAAGTGAAACAGCTGTCCTGGTCACATATTCACCAAAATGAACTGTGTTGGACAGATGATGAAGGTGAAACAGTGGATGATGGAGATCCTGCTGGATGTGACATCCTCCATGATCACCCAGGTGGCTCACCAGGTGTTTGACAAAGCCAAACAACAGGCCCTGAAAGGTAGGGCACTTCACTTGGTGCGCTCACACACACAACACACTACACACTACACACACTCACGCTGCACATACACACACACACATACGCTCATACTAAACCACACACACACACAAACACACACACACACACGCGCACGCACACACACACACACACACACACACACACACACACACACACACACACTACACACACACACTACACTGACACATACATACCACACAGACATGCAAAGACACAAACACACACACACACACACACACAGATATACATTTCACACTTTACACACATACAACACGCAGACAAACACACCACACACACACACACACACACACACACACACATACTACACTACTCTACACTACACTACACACTACACTGCATACATTCTACAACACATGTTTTAGTCACTACACTACATATACTTACAGTATGCACATACCACACATACGCATATGATCATACCACTCACATTCAACCCACTCCACCCCACACCACAACACACCACACCATACATATGCATTTGTGCATACACACACACACACACACTACACACTACACACACGCAAACACACACACACACACACATGCACACCTCCATGAAGACCTAGGTAGTTCAGCAGGTGTGTGACAAGACCAAAGTGCAGGCCCGCAAAGGTAGGTCTGTCTCAAGTTCCACACAGACACCACACACACCATGCAGGTATTGATGATGAACTGTAGCAGTGCTGTTTCTTTGTTTTTGAACTGAGTTGGAAATAAAATGATTTTTGCATTGTTTGGATGTTTGTTGTCTCTTTTCTACTTTTAGTGGATTTATTGCTTTCCTATTACAATATATGACCAACATCAAATTGCTAATGATTCTCTTTGTGGTTGACACGTGCTGGGTATTTCTGACCCACAGAATTCTGTCATGGTCGTTCATGGGCATATTTGATCATCTGCATGTGTGTACACATGAAGGGGGATGTGGCATTGGCAGGTCTGCACCTGTGTTAACCTGGGAGGTAGGAAAAATCACCCCTAACTCACCAGGTACAAAATGACGGGATTGAACCCAGGACCTTCAGATTGAAAGTCCTCAGGGCTGTCACACCCATCAGTTTTCTTGTCCTGTCAGGAATTACAGGAGTGTTATTAATCTGTTTAAAGAAGAAAAAAAGAAACATTAATTTTGAGGCCTACTATTTAATTAGCTGATGTAGAGAAATGACTGATGACTGATGGCGATTATGACGTGCACCTTCTCTGTTACTGTGATTATTACATGCAAGGCATCTTGCTTGTTAAACACATTTGTGGGTAGGGTTGAGTCTAAACAGCAGCATCTGTGTGAATGTGAGTGAATGTAAGTGTGTATGTGTGAGTACGTATGTGTATGTGCTTTGAGCATTTATATGTTTGTGTTGTGTGGATCGCGTTTGTGTGGTACATGTATGTGCCTTGAGCATATGTGTGTGTTATGTGGATAGAGTTGTGTGGGCAAACACAGCTAAACAGAGTTGTGTGGGCAAACACAGCTAAACAAGGGGAGGAGTGGAAAAGCAGAACTAACAAACATGGGCGGCCAGGAACAGGCATGTCAGTGTTGAAGACACGTTCACTGATTCCCTAAGACACACAGAGAGAGAGGATAAACGGGGTGAAGAAATGAAGACAGCTACCATTGGGAGCCATGCACTGGTCTATATGTTGACCTGTACCCATGTCTCATGGCAAACTTGTCAGTTTGAGGCTTTAGAACAGACTGTCATCCCATCAGATGTGTCAGAGATGATCTGGATGCTGTGCAGCAAGGGTGGTACAGAAGTACCAGTACTGACCCTGCTGTTTGTAAAATGGTGAACATTACAACAATGTAACAAAGTTCTTGTCTTTTGCATTCAGGACTGTAACTCCCACTTTCACTCGTATGTATAAGTGGGTTTTTATTTGGTAAGACTGTTTTTACCTTGCCATGTCGGTAGCCATACTTTGTTTATGCTGTGTGTGTGTGTGTGTGTGTGTGTGTGTGTGTGTCCATAAGCCATTGAATGCTGACAGATTATGGGATCTTTAACACACACAAGTGTTTGCAAGATTCATTAATGTTTGAGTGTTGCCAGATAAAATCACCAGACTAAAGCTTCACCCAAAGTGAAGGATCAGTCCATAGTGGAAGAAAGAGAGAAAAGTGATAGTTACAGGCTGAAGGAACACTGCATGTGATGTGTTGGTGCCCTGTGGCATCAGTGGATGTAGAGGTGTGTGAAAAATGTGGGGTGTCCAGTGGAGACAGGGGTGTGAGGGTGATGAGGTGATGGTGGTCAGTGTCCAGGTGAAGTGTGGGGATGGTGGTGGGGGTGGGGTTGGGACAGGGGGGTTGTCAGTAACCCACTCTGACTGTTTTAGTGGTTTCAGTGCAGGGAGGAGGCCCCAGCTGCTGGGGCCAGCAGTCCACACCTGCCTGCTGCTTACTGCCCATTTCACCTTTTGCTTCCTGTAGCTTCTTTTCCTCGCCTCTTTGATGGCCGCTCACTAATTTTGTCCTTGTCATTTTAAGCACCAGCAAAAGTCCTCACCAAGTCCTCTGCTTTGGCCTCTATCGGCGCACTGGGTAAGTAAGTGTGTGTGTGTCTGTCTCCCTTTGACCCTTATCAGCACGGTCGCACCCCCCTCAGTGCCTGGAACAGTGTCTCTCTCTGTCTGACCTCACAGGACAGAGAGAAACAGTGCTGACTGTCACAGGTTTCTAGGCCGGTCTCTCTCTGAGGCCATGCTGTCCAAAGAAAGGAGTCAGCTATCCATGGTCTGAAAAAGCCACAAACAGGAACAAATGTCCTCAGGGGTGCAAGTTGTGTTGTTGTTTTTTTATGTTATCCATTTTTAACACTTTGTGTGACATGATAGAGGAGTAGTGAAATCATAGCAGTTAATAAGGAACTGCTGTCCTACCTGCTGCTGTTACCTGTGACAAGTGATTGTCAGGTGTTCACTGCTTTTGTGATCCAGGTGGGAATGGTAGGGTCAGGATAGGAGTGGGCTGAAACTTAAGTGGATACAGTCTGAACAGTGTACAGTACCGATAAACTTTGCTGCTTTGCTGACTAGTTAGAAAGAAGCCTATAACTATAAATAGGTTTTGAAAAAACGTGCTGTTTTGCTGACTAGTCGGATACAAACCAGTAAATATGTATATATTTTTTTAGTTCACTAACGCATGGGAAGATGAGAGAAGTTGTCATTGGCTTTGGGCCAGTCACTTGCTTGCACCCCTGTGTACTGGTGTAGAAGAAGGCAGTGACCATAGTTTGTCAGGAAGCACACACTGCTGTGTTGAACTAACCTGGTGCAAGTGACCACGCTGAACAGGGTCTGCTGATCACACATCTCTCTGTCCTTTGTGTGTCAAGGTTGGGGGTGGGGGTGTGGTGTGTGAAGGTGGGGTGGGTGGGAGGGTATTGTGTGGAGGATGGGAGGAGGAGGGGGGGGTTATGTGTGTGAAGGTGGGAGAGGGATATGTGTGTGAAAGTTGGGGGTGGGGGTATTGTGTAAAGGTTGGGGGTGGGGGTATTGTGTAAAGGTTGGGGGTGGGGTATTGCGTGAAGGTTGGAGGTGAGGTATTGTGTGAAGGTTGGGGGGAGGGGGTATGTGTGTTAAGGTTTGGGGGGGGGTATGTGTGTGAAGGTTGGGAGGGGGGTATGTGTGTGAAGGTTGGGGGGGTGGGGGTGGAGTATGAGTGAAAGTTGGGGGGGGGGGGGGGTTACTGTGTGAAGGGGGGTATGTGTGTGAAGGTGGGGGGGGCATTGTGTGAAGGTTAGGGGTGGGGCTTGTGTGTGTGAAGGTTGGGGGGTGGGATGTTATGCATGTGGAGGTTTGGAAGGTGTGGTTATGTTGTGTGAAGGTTAGGGGTGGTTATTTGGGTGAAGGTGAGGTGGGTGTGTTTGTGGGTGAAGGTGGGATGAGATGTGTTTGGTGACTGTGAGAAGATAAAGTGTGAGGTTTTAGTGCTGTTCTGGGGCAGGGGTAGAGGCACAGAGCTGTGATAATGGGGTGTCAGTGTTGGGGCAGGGGTAGAGGCACAGAGCTGTGATAATGGGGTGTCAGTGTTGGGGCAGGGGTAGAGGCACAGAGCTGTGATAATGGGGTGTCAGTGTTGGGGCAGGGGTAGACACTCAGAGCTGTGATAATGGGGTGTCAGTGTTGGGGCAGGGGTAGAGGCACAGAGCTGTGATAATGGGGTGTCAGTGTTGGGGCAGGGGTAGAGGCACAGAGCTGTGATAATGGGGTGTCAGTGTTGGGGCAGGGGTAGAGGCACAGAGCTGTGATAATGGGGTGTCAGTGTTGGGGCAGGGGTAGACACACAGAGCTGTGATAATGGGGTGTCAGTGTTGGGGCAGGGGTAGACACACAGAGCTGTGATAATGGGGTGTCAGTGTTGGGGCAGGGGTAGACACACAGAGCTGTGATAATGGGGTGTCAGTGTTGGGGCAGGGGTAGACAGAGCTGTGATAATGGGGTGTCAGTGTTGGGGCAGGGGTAGAGGCACAGAGCTGTGATAATGGGGTGTCAGTGTTGGGGCAGGGGTAGACACACAGAGCTGTGATAATGGGGTGTCAGTGTTGGGGCAGGGGTAGACAGAGCTGTGATAATGGGTGTCAGTGTTGGGGCAGGGGTAGACACACAGAGCTGTGATAATGGGGTGTCAGTGTTGGGGCAGGGGTAGAGGCACAGAGCTGTGATAATGGGTGTCAGTGTTGGGGCAGGGGTAGAGGCACAGAGCTGTGATAATGGGGTGTCAGTGTTGGGGCAGGGGTAGAGGCACAGAGCTGTGATAATGGGGTGTCAGTGTTGGGGCAGGGGTAGAGGCACAGAGCTGTGATAATGGGGTGTCAGTGTTGGGGCAGGGGTAGACACTCACAGCTGTGATAATGGGGTGTCATTGTTGGGGCAGGGGTAGAGACACACAGCTGTGATAATGGGGTGTCATTGTTGGGGCAGGGGTAGAGACACACAGCTGTGATAATGGTATGTCAGTGTTGGAGCTGGGGCTGTGGTCAGAGTACAGGGTCAGGCATCACAACTGTCAGCACACATTGCTTTGGGATTCTTTCTTTTTTTCTTTTTTCTCTCTCCAAAATTGACTTTGTTAAGAGGGAAAAAAAAGTGCTGTGGGAAATATCCAAATGTGAGTAAAAATGTTATGTAGATGTGAAGGGGTAGGGGTGTGTGGTGGGATATTGAGAAGTGATGTGCCAAGTTGTGATGCATGAAGGGGAGGAGGCAGGGGTTGATGGGACAGGTGTATGTGGGCAGGACTTGGCTACGGGTCAGGGAGCTCTGACGAGGAGTCTGGAGACAGCAACGACAGCGACAGTGAGTCGTCAGCTCAGGGCGCCAGCAAGGTTGCCAGGAGCAAAGCACAGGACAAAGACAAGATCTTCAGTGATGAGGACTCTGGTGAGTGTAGGGGCTGGAGGGAGAGGGTGTCCTTTGCCTCACGCCCCTTTTCTTCCTGCCTTCACAAATCACATGGGTGCAAGACACCAAGCGTGTTTGATGCTAGAGTTTGGACATTTTTCTTGTTAACTTGGGTGGCAGGTGGGAGAAAGACGTAGGGGGGAAGCAGTGTGTGATGTGAGTGAGGAATGATGCACAAAGACTTTCCTTTCTTTCCAGCTGTGCCACCTTGTGGCTCTTCTGGTCTGTACATGTCAGGTGTGTGCCACGCCCCCTTTACCTTTTCAAGAGGTAATCAGCGAAGTAAGTGCTGACTTTCTGGATTGTGTCACTGAAGAGACTTACAGATATGCTTGAAAGGGTGGGAGGGCTGTGAATAGAGATCGTTCGGCCCAGTGTCAGATGCAAAGGGCAGTTGAGGATGGACAATTGTCCAACTACCATAACTCCTTACACACCCAGAACAATGGAAAGTGGGGGTGGGGTGGGGTGTTAGCTTCTGTCTGGACCCCAGCAGAGACCCTCCATGTTCTCTGTTGCTTTCAAACCTGTTCCCTCTCTTCATCATGGTATTGGGTCAGCATTTTATGTTGAACCCAGGGTCGTCCTAATAATAAAAATGATAATGAACAGCATTTGTATAACACATTTCTGTCTCAGTGTGCTTACAGTCACTCATTCACATGCAACCATGCCCCAAAATGACTGACTACACTTGACCATTCACACACACGCTTCTGAACAGAAAACAGCTCAAATTAACAGTGGAGAAAAAATTCACAAAAAACTCCTCTTAGAGCAGATGAGTTCTTAGCAGGGATTTGTTTGCTTCCAAAGACCAACAGGGAGCAAAATCCAGACAGTTGGAGCATGGAAACTATAAGTACTTTCAAGATTTTTTCCTGAGGACCAGAAGGTGGTGATTTGTATGTGAGGAGTGCTTTCAACAGGTATGGTGGAAGTGTCCCATCAAAAAGGTTGTGTGCAAGGACAGCCACTTAGTGCTTCTGACTGTGGAACTTGACTGGTGGCCAATGCAGCTCCTTCAGAAGTGGTGTAACATGACCGTGTTGACCTTTTCTCAGAATGAGCAGCACAGCTCTGTTTTCGCTCACTGTATCCTTGAAAGTTCTTTTGGTGTGAGTGTGGAGAAAATAGAGTTGAGCAGAAATCAAGACGAGGAGTGATGAAAGCTGCAACAAGGTGAGTGCATGAGGTTGCATAAAGAAATGCAATACTTGTCGGTTCAAGGAAACAAGGGCTATAAGCATTGCTAATATGTTTGAGCATGGGGAGAGTCTAATCAGTAGTGATCCAAAGATACACCATGGACAGTTTGAAGGGAATAGAGCTAATATCTGTATATTGACTGCCAGCGAGTCCCAGACGACAGGATGAACCAACAAATAAGACTTACCTGTGTTCAGCATGAGCTTGTTACTGTTCAGCCAGGCAAGTACCTCAGTTATATATTTCAGTGCCATGCTGAATAGAAAGGAAGTCACCAAGAGCAAGTGCTCTGTGACAGTTCAGTGTTGTCAGCAAATTTGTGGACGTTGCAGTTATGTGCAACAGTCACATCTGACAGTGGCTGAGAATAGAATGTCAAAAGGGACAGGGTCCAAACCTGATCCCTGTGGCAGCCCACACATGAGAGGTGAAGGAAGCAAGAGAATACCATCACCAGCAACAGAGCACATGCAGAAGATGAAAACCAGTCAAGGACTACACTACCAGTTCCAAAGGTGACCTCCAAGTGCTTGTGATGGATGGAATGATCCAGTGGTTGAATGCTGTGCTGAGGTCCAAAAACTACCGGTAACCTTGCCCATTGCTTTCACAGGGAGTCAGTTTGGGCTTCAGCAAATCTGCTCCTGGTCTGTCAGCTTCAGCCTGTTGCAGGCAGGGTGTACAGCCAGATAACAGTTCTTCCCCGATGGGTCAGACCCCAGGTTCTGCAGCTCCAGTAGCCAGTTGTAGCCGCTGTCCTAGCTGGGTTTTCTTTTTTTGGCCACTCTGTCCTGCCTAACCCTAGTTCACCCTGCAGTTAGAGGCCTAGCTGTCCTAGCTGGGGTCAAAGTTAAACAGGGTTGCCAGCGTACATGTATGGTGATCAACAAGGGGACATGAACTTTTTGAAGTCAGGTTTGATAGTCTGATGGTGAGCTACTTTTTGTTTTAGATTGACTGATGCAGTTCATATTTCCTGTTTTTGAATGATTTTATTGATACCTTTACCTCCCCACCCCACCCCTTTCTCCTCCACAGATTTTCTCATTGGTTTGTATAGTGAATCACTGAGCTAATGGTGTTATATTGTGTGCTTTGTTTCAGATTACAAGGCTGAACCTGAGGTTCCAGAATGCTTGAAAAACCCTCTGAGGGAAGCAGCTCAGCCGCTGTCCTTTAACAAGGAGGACACAACAATCCCAGGGATTGATAGTGATCAGGAGGGCAAGGGGGGGACAAAAGCCAAGGGGGAATGGGTAGAGCCTAAACAGGTATCCAGGGAAGTAGTTAAAGTAGACAGCAGTGAGAGCGAACAACACAAGGATTCCAAAAAACCCAAGTCCAAAGTGAAGAAAGAAGAGAGCACAGAGTCCAGCTCCTCAACCTCAGACTCCTCCTCTAGTTCTTCTAGCTCTAGTTCCAGTGACAGTGAAAGCTCCCCTGAGTCTGACTCCAATTCAAGGGGGAAAAAGAGGAAGAAGAAAACGTCCAGACCAGAGAAGAGTGAGAAAGGCAGGAAACAGGGAGACTCAGAGGAGTGGGTGGAAAAACAGTGGGACAGGAAGAGGAGGGAGGGGGCGGAGGAGGGGAAGGGCAGGAAGAGGGACAGTGTGGACACTGACAAGCGGCGGAAGAGGGATGGGGGTGAGAGGGGGAAGGAGAAGAGGAGGGAGGAGGGGGACAGCGATAGAGGGAGTGGAAGCAGGAAGGCAGACAAAAAGAAGCGCAGAGAGAAGGAAAAATCCAAAGACAAAAAGAGAAAGAGAGGGGAGAGCGAGGAGAGGAGAGGGAGTAGGGACAAGCGGAGCGGAGAGAGGGGCAGAGAAGGAAGCGGAGGTTCTGAACGGGGAGGGAGGAGGAGGGGGCAGGGGAGCACCAGTGGGGAGGTGGACAGTGAGGGTAGCTGGGGCAGACACAGGGAGGAGGGCTACCACAGGAGACGCTACGCCAGCTCTAGCCCAGAAGACAGAAGGAGCAGAAGCAGGGAGAGAGAGAGGAGGAGGAGGAGGAGAAGTGAGAGCAGGGGGAGAGAGGGGAGACGGGGCCGTAGTGCTAGCAGGGAGAGGTATGAGGAGTATGAGCGAGCCAGTCGCAGCCAGAGTAGAGACAGTTATAGCGAGTCTCGAACCCGTGGTCGCCACAGGGACCGGGCAAGTCGCAGTAGGTCTCGCGATGAGAGAGAGCGGGGCGGTAAAGTCTCCAAGCGCTCTGATACCAAAAGCAAATCACGTAAAAGGAGGAGGTCAAGGTCAGGGTCATCTGGCAGCGAGCGGGGAGGGCGACACCGGAACAGCAAGGACTCGAACGTCAGACATGGTTCCAGCAGAGACAGTCATGGTGATGGGTACGAGCGCAGTGGTAAGAAGTCCAGAAAGCACAAGAGTAGATCCAGGTCCAGGTACGTTTCCTTCTCCCTTTCTCCCCTCCTTGTGTGTGTGAGTATGTGTGTGTGTGTGAGTATGTGTGTGTGCGTGTGTGTTTGTGTGAGAAAGGTGGTGGTTTGTTGGGTTGCCTTTGTTGAATTAGAACAGGCAGCACTGACCACCACTGAAATGGTTAGTGTTGAATTAGAACAGACAGCACTGAAATGGCTAGTGTTGAATTAGAACAGACAGCACTGAACACCACTGAAATGGCTAGTGTTGAATTAGAACAGACAGCACTGAACACCACTGAAATGGCAAGTGTTGAATCAGAACAGACAGCACTGAACACCACTGAAATGGCTAGTGTTGAATCAGAACAGACAGCACTGAAATGGCTAGTGTTGAATTAGAACAGACAGCACTGAACACCACTGAAATGGCTAGTGTTGAATCAGAACAGACAGCACTGAAATGGCTAGTGTTGAATTAGAACAGACAGCACTGAACACCACTGAAATGGCTAGTGTTGAATCAGAACAGACAGCACTGAAATGACTAGTGTTGAATTAGAACAGACAGCACTGAAATGGCTAGTGTTGAATTAGAACAGACAGCACTGAAATGGCTAGTGTTGAATTAGAACAGACAGCACTGAAATGGCTAGTGTTGAATCAGAACAGACAGCACTGAAATGGCTAGTGTTGAATCAGAACAGACAGCACTGAACACCACTGAAATGACTAGTGTTGAATCAGGACAGACAGCACTGAACACCACTGAAATGACTATTGTTGAATCAGAACAGACAACACTAAACGCCGCTGAAATCACAACTGGGAGAACACAAGTCAAAGACCCATCAGAGGTAGAACCCAGAGTTGAGCATGCTTGGAGCTCAAATGGGAAGACTGGGATCACCTAGTCGAGGGTCATCCACTTCATGGATGTGTCAATGAAAGTGCTGCTGACCAACACTGCAGGTGTCTGGCTCAGTTGATGTTGGAACACAGTGTGATGAAGAATGGAATATGGTGTGATACAAACAGTACAGCCTTGTTACATTGTTCCAAACCTCAAGAGACCTCCATTGCAGTATTGTTTTCATTCTGATCGTCAAAGATAGAAAGAAAAAAACAACACACACCATACTTCTGTGGCCTTTCATTCAATGCAAATGATGGGACGCACACGAAACAAAGAAGAAGCTATTGATATTTCTCTTGGACTGCTAGGGCTAGAGACTTGACAGGTCAGGTGTGACAGAGTGGGGCAGTTTGGATAGGTGGCCTGGGGATTGTGATGCTGACTTGGTGCACTTTAGACTGGAAAATAAAAGACAGCCTGTATGTGTCAGAATGGTGGTATCAGTGTGCTATGATTGCGTGGGTTGGTGACACTGTCTTTGTATCTTTTTTGGGGGTTCAGTTTTGTGAGTTCCATAATCCAGACAGAAGGTTAGAAATTTGTGGACATAGTTGTCCATCATATACACCCTACTACATTTGCTGTGAAAAAAAAGGAGACGTATGACCTTAGCATAAACCCAACATTCTGTTAAAAAAAACTGTTTTGTTGCACAAATGTTTGTGCTTCAGTTATAATGTGTATTTAGTCTTTTGACCGACATATTAAAACACTGTACAATGGTATATTGTGGGTATTTTGACTGACATACTCAAACACTGTATAAAGATATGTTGTGGGTATTATGACCCACATATTCAGTGTATTCAAACACTGTACAAAGATGTAATGTGGATATTTTGACTTACTTATTGTATGGAGATATATTGTCTCAGTTTTTTTTTTAACCCAAATA
The DNA here is from genome assembly GCF_041734735.1 of Babylonia areolata. Lineage (NCBI taxonomy): Eukaryota > Metazoa > Mollusca > Gastropoda > Neogastropoda > Buccinidae > Babylonia > Babylonia areolata. The sequence goes on along the minus strand of NC_134898.1, from coordinate 6,539,503 downwards.
TTCAGACACTACAAAGATATATTGTGGTCTTTTGACCCACATATTCAAACACTGTGCAATGATATATTATGGGTATTATGACCCACATATGCAAACATTGTAAAACAATATATCGTGAGTATTTTGACTCTCTTACTCACTGTACAAAGATACATTGTGGGTATTATGACCCACTTACTGTACAAAGATATATTGTGTTCTTTTGACCCACTTACTCAAACACTGTACAAAGAGATTGTGGGTATTTTGACCCATATATTCACACATTGTACTATATATTGTGGGTATTTTGACCCACATAAATTCAGACTCTGTACAAACGTATATTGTGTTCCTTGACCCACTTATTCAAACACTGTACAAAGATATATTGTGTGTATTTTGAACCACATATTCAAACATTTTACAAATTTATGTCTGTCTTTTGACCCACTTATTCAAACATTGTGGAAAGCTACATTATGGTTATTTTGACCGACTCGGACACTGTACAAAGATTGTCTCAGATTTTTGACACACAATTTCAAACACTGTAAAAGATGTATTGTGCACTGGGTCTTTTGACCGGGTTATTGAAACACTGTAGAAGGATATTGTTTTTCTTTTTCTCAGTCTTTTGAGCCATGCATTCCAACACTGTACAAAGAACAAGAGGGATTTAACTCTGAGCGTGGCCAGACAGCACTGCTCACTGCTGGAAGTAGCCCTGTACAAAGAGCAAGAGGTTTAATAACTCTTGTGACCAGACACTGGACTGCTCACTGCTGGAGGCAGAGTGACACTGGGTGTGGCACAGTGAGAGGGCAGCCCACCACTGACAGGATTTTATTTGTCTAAAATCACAAATGTGGATAGACCCATTAGACGTTGAGCAAAAGAATGAATGAGGACAAGGAACACGGAAGACAGAGAAAACCCAAAATAGCAACTAACCCCAAACCCCTTTCCTTTTCAGGATGAAGTACACGGAAGTAGGTTTGTGTGTGTGTGTTGCCTTGGACTGTGTTGGTGTTGTGTGGAGGAAGAAGGGTGGCGTGTGAGTGTTTCAGTGTGGCGGTGGTTTGGCCAACTGCTTGTCTGCTTGCAGGTCCCCCTCACTGCGGAGACGGTGAAGCCAGGCTGCCACCAGCAGTTTTGTTTGATGCTGGTTTGTAAAGGGTTCTTTTGGTGCACCAGTCTGATCTTTTGAGTAGTACATCGATTCTGTTATCACTGAGAGACATTCACGTGCATCTTCCATATGTTGTGGGTACTAAGCTCGCATGGGGAAAGAAGGAAAAATGGAGAAAGGTGTGTGTGTGTGTGTGTGATTCAGATCAGTAGGTGTGAAGGGAGGAAAGTGGTTCAGTACATATACTGCCTGATGCACTGTGTGCACAGGCTATGACTGTGTAGTCATGGTGAACATATACCCAGTCACAGAACCATTCAGAATAGTGAAGTGACCTTGGAGATTGTACAGCTTCCTTACTTGGAACACAGTGTCAAAAATCTTCTTACAGAAATAGGAGGGATGATATAGTTACCATATTTGGGACCTAGTGTGGGACCTTATTTCATGGAAAGAAGAGGGTTGGTATTGGATAGGTACTGCAGGACTAACACTGTGCCATTGCACTATCTGTTGGCACTTGGAATACATAGGATAGACATTACCTGCATAATTTGTTTTTCTAACTTTCTGCATGTGTGTGTATGCATGGATGTGTGCTCACATGTGTTTATGTCCCTGTGCTGGCATGTGTGTATACTGAGGTGTCAGGCAGTAGGTCAAGGGGTAAGGGAAATGATTAGGGAGGGGCAGATGGAGAACTGGAGACAAAAGAAGGGGTGCCTGTGTGGCTGTATTTCCCACATTTTCTGTTTTGTGGAGTCCTTTAGAGGGAGCTAACCACATTAGCAAAATTGAGTTGGGATCTTTTGGTGTTTTTTTTTTTTATATGTATGTTTATTGGACTACTGCTTTAAGACTGTATGGTAGGTTTGTGTGTGGTCAAGGAAAAAAAAAAGGGATGTTCTCAATGGACCCCCCCCCTCCAACCCCCCTATCATGTGATGTGTGGTATTTGTTGATTGTGTGTCTGAGACAGTTTATGGTATGTGTTGATGGTTTGTCTGAGACTGTTTATGGTGTGTGTTGATGGTGTCTGAGACAGTTTATGGTATATGTTGATGGTTTGTCTGAGACAGTTTCTTTATGTGTTGGTGGTGTGTTTGAGACAGTTTATGGTATATGTTGATGGTTTGTCTGAGAGTTTATTGAATGTGTTGATTGTGTGCCCGAGACTTTATGGTATGTGTTGTTGGTTTGTCTGAGACAGTTTATTGTGTGTTGATTGTATGTCCGAGACTGTTTATGGTATGTGATGATTGTGTGTGAAACTGTTTATGGTATGTGATGACTGTGTGTCAGACTGTTTATGGTATGAAGTGACCAAGTGTCAGAGACTGTTCATGGTATGTGATGTCTGTCAGGGATTGTTTATGGTGTGTGATGACTGTCAGAGACTGTTTATGGTGTGTGATGACTGTGTCAGACTGTTTATGGTATGTGATGACTGAGTGTCAGGGACTGTTTATGGTGTGTGATGACTGTGTGTCAGACTGTTTATGGTATGTGATGACTGTGTCAGACTGTTTATGGTATGTGATGACTGTGTGTCAGACTGTTTATGGTATGTGATGACTGTGTCAGACTGTTTATGGTATGTGATGACTGTGTCAGACTGTTTATGGTATGTGATGACTGAGTGTCAGGGACTGTTTATGGTGTGTGATGACTGTGTGTCAGACTGTTTATAGTATGTGATGATTGAGTGTCAGACTGTTTATGGTATGTGATGACTGTGTGTCAGACTGTTTATGGTATGTGATGACTGAGTGTCAGACTGTTTATGGTATGTGATGACTGTGTGTCAGACTGTTTATGGTGTGTGATGACTGTGTCAGACTGTTTATGGTATGTGATGACTGTGTCAGACTGTTTATGGTATGTGATGACTGTGTCAGACTGTTTATGGTATGTGATGACTGTGTGTCAGACTGTTTATGGTATGTGATGACTGTGTCAGACTGTTTATGGTGTGTGATGACTGTGTGTCAGACTGTTTATGGTATGTGATGACTGAGTGTCAGACTGTTTATGGTATGTGATGACTGTGTGTCAGACTGTTTATGGTATGTGATGACTGTGTCAGACTGTTTATGGTGTGTGATGACTGAGTGTCAGACTGTTTATGGTATGTGTTGTGTGTTTGAGACTGTGGGTGTGTCAGACTGTTTATGGTATGTGATGACTGAGTGTCAGGGACTGTTTATGGTGTGTGATGACTGAATGTCAGACTGTTTATGCTATGTGATGACTGTGTGTCATACTGTTTATGGTATGTGATGACTGTGTGTAAGACTTTATGGTATGTGTTGTGTGTCTGAGACTGTTTATGGTATGTGATGACAGAGTGTCAGGGACTGTTTATGGTGTGTGATGACTGAATGTCAGACTGTTTATGCTATGTGATGACTGTGTGTCAGACTGTTTATGGTATTTGACGACTGTGTGCCAGACTGTTTATGGTATGTGATGACTGTGTGTCAGACTGTTTATGGTTGTGATGACTGTGTGTAGACTGTTTATGCTATGTGATGACTGTGTGTCAGACTGTTTATGGTATTTGACGACTGTGTGTCAGACTGTTTATGGTATGTGATGACTGTGTGTCAGACTGTTTATGGTGTGTGATGACTGTGTGTCAGACTGTTTATGGTATGTGATGACTGTGTCAGACTTTATGGTATGTTATGACTGTGTGTCTGAGACTGTTTATGGTATGTGATGACTTTGTGTCAGACTGTTTATGGTATGTGATGACTGTGTGCCAGACTGTTTATGGTATGTGATGACTGAGTGTCAGAGACTGTTTATGGTATGTGATGACTGAGTGTCAGAGACTGTTTATGGTATGTGATGACTGAGTGTCAGACTTAAACCCTCTTGGAACGCTTTGGTTTTGTCAGGGGAAGGTTGGCTGGAACATGTGGAGGGAAGTAGAGTGGGAAGGGAGTGGGAGGGCAAAGGATGATTTCAGTGACAGTGGTAGGTTGTGTACATGCACTGATTGCTGTCCTGCAGAAATGCTCTTGCTCTTCATAAGACCGAAAAGGTAGTGACTTTTTATGGGAAAAGGTCAAGTATGAGATGCTCCTGTCGTGTTTGGAGAGTAGTTTGACAAAAACAACAACATATGGTTCTCATATGGCGCAATCTCCCCATGTGATGGACTCCTAAGTGCCCCATGCACAATGACATATAAGGGCACATGAGGAAATAGAACACACACACACAGAACAAGCTCACACGCACATGCACGCACACACACACACACACACACACAGAGTAAACTAACCCACCGCCACTATTTGAAGACTTTGTTAGACAGGAGAGAGGAAAAAACAAACAAGTGAATCTGAATGAACTGCAATGGGAGAAATGGATGTAGTGCTAGGTGTCAGGTTGTGTGTCGACGTCTGTGGAGTGAGTGGTCCAGTGTGTGTTAGGTTGGCTGCATCTTCCCCCTTCTTGGTTCACAAAAGTTATCTTTCATGCCATACAAATACCACTATGCTTTGTCAGAACATTTTTCATGTCATACAAATACCACTATGCTTTGTCAGAACATGCTTTGCATGCAGTCTTCAAGTTAATTTTATCAGGACACTTTTGAATAAAGAAATATTAAAGATTCTTGGGGTTTGTGTTTATGGGAGACAGGATGGTTTGAGAGAATGCAAGCCTTCATTTATCTTTCACTCCCAAACCACTCAGCCACAGGAAACACCAAAACAACCATGTCAGAGTAACTGGATTTCTTTATTTTATTATTATTTAAAATTGCATAATTAGTTGCCAACCACTTCTGTGTGGCACTGGCATATTACATTGAATACACACACAGTGTGCGAGTAGTAAATATACAGAGCACAGTTCAAGTATTTAACCAGTAGAGTGCCTATAAGACGTCAGCTGACCTACAAAAAGTATTGCCATAGTGCCTATAAGACGTCCTCCAACGTCCTGCATATGTTCCAAATTTTCCTTTATTGGAGTTTGGTTCAATTCACATAAACGGACTCTGAACAGTTAGTTTGATGTGTCTGGATTATAAAAATACTATTTAAATGAACATTCATCAGGTAGAAGACCCCTTTCTACTCAATAATGATTTGCTAACCAACCACGTGATAAATGCATGGAAAAGGGGGTGGTTATCATGTGCAAGAAAATGTGTTGAAAACTGTATCCAGTAAAGCAAATAGTCGCTGTCAGCAGATTTACACAATTCTGAAAGCTCTGCCTGTGATTATGGACAGCTTTTGTGATGGAGAAGATCTCTCTTGTCTGATGATTGGTTTGAAAACGAAGGTTATTGACAACGACAGTGATAAAACTGACTGCCCATTTGATGGTGGTAATGCAGTCCGTCCATCCAATCAGACAGCGTTTTTGAACAACTGGCTATGACTGACAGAATATGTGCAGCGAGCGTTGGAAGAAGGGGAGGAGAGGAAGAGCAGTTGTGTAAGACGATAGGTCGAATGCCAGCCAGAGGTCAATGACCTAGGGGGCGTGGCTTTTGGGAAGAGTGTACTCACATTTCAAAGCAGACAGAAGGGAATTGACAGCTGCCAATGCCCCACAATTTTCATGAAACGCAGGGCTGAACCTGCACTGGCTGTGAAACACATGCTTTTTGTTTTTAACACTTTTTTTTTTTTTTTTTTAGCTGGATCACTTGTTTGAAGAGGTGGCAAGCTGGAAGGTGTCAACGTCATCAAAGAACTTCACCCTCTCACTTGCAAACGCTCTTTGTTGTCAAAAAGCTTGCCATCTCAGCTTCTGAGACCGTGATTGACCTTTTAATGGCTTTTATGTTGACTTTACCCACCTTTGTCATTGTTGGGGCAGTGATTTACTTACATGTCTGCACAAGCTGTAATTTGTTTTCATAAACTTATAACCTGTTTTAATTTCTTCTACAGGTATAATCTGACAATAGGCATGCTATTTCTTGCTGTATTTTGTTTCTTTTCTTTATGGATGTCATTATGTAGAGGTGGAAATAGACTTTTTTGTTGTACAAAAATTATCTTGACTTTACATGCCTGAACAGTTACCTACAATCGACCTAATTGTGAAAAAAAAAAGTCCAGAAGCAGAATCTACCATTTTCCTTCACAAAAACATTTACTTTCTTTCTGTATCGCCCGTAACTTTTGTGCTAGAATTTTTTGTGATTAATTACCCCCAAATCCTCAAAATTCCCTGGCAAGGGGAGAGCACTTTAAAAAAATTTTTTTCTGGCACTGAACTGGTTAAAGGATGATTAGAGTGACATACTATGTGATATCCTGCACTCTCTGCTCCACTTCCATCTGTTGGCTCCTTCACACACACCTTTCAGCCCGCTGAAAGCAAGGAGGAAAATGAAAAGGTACTTAAAAGGGAACGGCTTGATCTGGAACAAGACTGAAGCTGAGCAACAAGTTCAGCCATTTCCTTTCCCAATGCCTCATCACTGTTCCCCAGAGGGGGGCTGGCCCAACATTCAGAGTGAACTGCCACAACACGTTCTGCAAACAATGACACTATTTTTTATTCTTGTATTTGGCAGTAGGGGAAACATATTCCTTTTTTTAAATTCTCAAAGAGGGTGTGTTTCAATTTAATTCATAAAATGGTATAATACATTTAGATTTATAAATGGTTTTGAATTTTTAAATGTTTGGCAATATACACAGGGATCAGTCCATGCTGCTCCAACAGTAATAGGACAAGTTCATCACAATGGAGAAATAGACCCATACAATGACTATCAAACTGTCAATGATTCCAACAGAGGCACACCACATGTCCATGTTGACTGGTGTGTGCATGCAGAAGTAAATGTGGCGTCAGTGTGTGTGGGACAGGAAAAGGTGCAGTGGAGAACATGTACAATTTATGATGCAGTGAAGAACACGTACAATTTATGTACAATCTATGATGCAGTGAAGAACACGTACAATTTATGATGCAGCAAACGTGTAGGATTCATGTTTATTCTGACCTAGAGACGAGAAGAAAAGCTGCCCACATGAGGCCACCAAGACAGCCAGTCACAGACCCCAGCTGACATGCCTCTCACTCTTTACCCCACACTATCACAGCAACATCTGTACACCACCTCCTGTCTTCCTCTTTGCTGCTCTCTTCTATCTTTCCCAGTACACTACCGTGACAGATGGCCACACTCGCACCAAGATCAGCCATCACTATCATGACATATGGCCACACCCCCACAAAAATGAGCACTAAACTGTTTTTGGTTATACAATATGAAGAAGACATTGACAGTGGTCATACCCAAAGAAAAAGAAATTGTGGTCAGCACTTTCTACACACACACAAAGCAAGGGGTTGTCAGTACATGTTCAGGTGACTGCCCGTTAATAAATGATTACATTAAAATGTGAAAAATAATACTTCAAGCACAACGTCTACTGTACATTCACCAGTGTGTGTGATGGGACATTAAACAAAGTTCCTCCATGACTGTCCCTGAATGGGTGGTGCACTGGTATCTCCCTGCAGTGTGCACCCTGGACAACCCCCTGCCCCCTCTTCCCATGGTATCTCCCTGTCTGCTGTGTGCACACTGGACACCCCTCTTTTCCCATGGTATCCCCCTGCCTGCAGTGTGCACTCTGAACACTCCTCTTTTCCCATGGTATCCCCCTGCCTGCAGTGTGCACTCTGGACATGCACCCCTCTTTTCCCATGGTATCCCCCTGCCTGCAGTGTGCACACTGGACACGCACCCCTCTTTTCCCATGGTATCCCCCTGCCTGCAGTGTGCGCACTGGACACGCACCCCTCTTTTCCCATGGTATCTCGCTGCCTGCAGTGTGCACACTGGACACGCACCCCTCTTTTCCCATGGTATCTCGCTGCCTGCAGTGTGCACACTGGACACGCACCCCTCTTTTCCCATGGTATCTCCCTGCCTGCAGTGTGCGCACTGGACACGCACCCCTCTTTTCCCATGGTATCTCGCTGCCTGCAGTGTGCGCACTGGACACGCACCCCTCTTTTCCCATGGTATCTCCCTGCCTGCAGTGTGCACACTGGACACGCACCCCTCTTTTCCCATGGTATCTCGCTGCCTGCAGTGTGCACACTGGACACGCACCCCTCTTTTCCCAGGCATCTTCACCCACGCCCTCTATCATGGGTTGAAAAACGTCACGACACACATCTAAAGCTTCCTTGCTCTTTCCACACAGGAGCACAGATTGCAGAGGACCCTTGATTTTCCTACAGAAGCAGTGTTTGGAATGACCTGAGAACATGTACATCATGGGAAAAGTGTTGGGTAAGTGACTATCGGTCAGCACTTGGTCACTTGCTGCTCTGCATAGGCTCTCTTTCCCCAAAACCAATCCATAATTATAAAAAAAAAACCCACAACACCCGCACTTGCTCGCACTCTAAAATTCCTTCATTAAGATTTGGCCCAGCAAACTATACAACTGTAACATATGTTAGCTAATAAATATTTTAAAAACATCCGTTGATTTTATGCACGACTGACTGAACTTAAAACACAACTTTCTATACATGATCAATCACTGAGTGCAGAAAACCGAGGACACAGAACTGTGTGATCACTGCCCTTCTTGGTTCTGTCTTTAGCTATGTTGAATGTCCATGAAGCTCATCGTCTGCAATGTTGAATATCCACGTAGCTGTGCACATTGAGTCCCCTCTGACAGGGCTGTCCCTGACTCCACTGTGGATCACCGGCACTGCAAGGACACTGGACTGCTCTCCTGACATCACCCGGTCATTTCTACCACACTGACGGACAGCACTACCACTCACCACAGCCACACATCACTACCACTGTGACGTCTCTACCACTACCAGTGACTAACATATTCCCGTATTTACCACAGTGACATGCCTACCACTACCCACTGACATATTCCCCTATTTACCACAGTAACATCTCTTCCACTTACCACAGTGCCATGCCTACCACTACCACAGTGACTGAAACAGCCCTACTGCTTACCACAGCAACACATACCACTACCAGTGACGGAGAAACCCCTTTCATTTTCCAGTTACACATCCCTACCACAGTGACACATCTCTACCACATCAGTGAATGACAGCAGACACATCACTACCACAGTGACATCTCCCACTACCACAGTGCCTGGTGCATTTCCACCACTACCATACTGACATCCATACCACAGCAATTGACTCATTTCCACCACTACCACACTAACATCCATACCACAGCAATTGACTCATTTCCACCACTACCATACTGACATCCATACCACAGCAATTGACTCATTTCCACCACTACCACACTAACATCCATACCACAGCAATTGACTCATTTCCACCACTACCATACTAACATCCATACCACAGCAAGTGACTCGTTTCCACCACTACTATACTAACATCCATACCACAGCAATTGACTCGTTTCCACCACTACCACAGTGACATCCATACCATAGCGACTGACTCATTTCCTGTGACTGACACATCCCTGCCACTTACCACAGTGACACATCACAAGCACAGTGACACGTGACACCACAGTGACTGTCACATGGTGATGAGCACTGACCCAGACTCCACCCCTCCCCTTACACCCTCTGCGCACACACACACACACACTGAGGAACCTGCCACCAACTAGCCCGTCAGTCCCAGCAGCTTGCATCCCTCCATGTCACTCTGACCTCTGGATCTTCCACACTACTGCTGTGTGCAGCCCTCAACACCTGTCTTTCACACTACTGCTTCATGCTGGGCAGTGGACCCTGCCCTCAACACTACGTCTACTGACACAGCTGAACACTACACACACACACACACGTCAAAGCATAATACACGATACAGGTAGAAGGGAGGATATTTTATCAATGAACACCAAATGCTGTGGAGAGCGGAGGTTTGGTTTTCAGTTCAGAGACCAGCAATGGTCACTGCTGCTTCAGTCTGATATCACCAAACACACAATATTGCTGCTGTAGGTATGTCACTGTGTGGGGGAAGGACAGACTGCTGCTTGCTACTCTACACGGTCGGGGGCACACACACTGCCACCCCAACCAGCACTCACTCCGCCCCTCCCACACAACTAGGTCAGTGAGGTGTTGTGCTGTACAAGGATGAAGGGAGACGTCGGGGGTGTGGGGGGTGTGTGTGTTTAGGTGGGAGGTCAGGGCAGTTGTGGATCCTCCATGTAGTCAAAGCCTCCATCCATCTGGGAGATGCTGTGGTCCTCCGTCATGTCCTCAAACTGCACACATAATACATAGGTCACACATCATGTCAGTCATCTTCCCAGGCCACACCCACCACTGTCTGGTCATGTCTGTCATCTTCCCTGGTCATGCCCACCACTGCTAGGTCCTTCAGTCATCTTCCCTGGCCACGCCCACCACTTAGGTCATGTCAATCATCTTCCTTGGCCATGCCCACCATTGTCCGGTCATGTTAGTCATCTTCCTTGGCCATGCCACCACTATCAGGTCATGTCAGTCATCTTCCTTAGCCGTGCCCACCACTGTCGGGTCCCGTCAGTCATCTTCCCTGGCCACGCCCACCCCTATCAGGTCCTGTCAGTCATCTTCCTTAGCCACACCCACCACTGTCAGGTCCTGTCAGTCATCTTCCCTGGTCACTCCTACCACTGACACACTTGAAGTGACATACATTTCCCAATTTTCACAGAAACTGAGATACCAATTTCCACTGTTCACTCCAAACCCTCTGACGTGCTGGTAAGGTAAAGAGAGAGAGAGAGAGAGAAAGGAGTGAGAGACAGACAAGACATAAGTCCCAGGAGGGCAGCAACCTACCCCACTGTTTTCACTTTTCAGCAAGTCGTCGGCCTCGATGGAGATGTCCTCGTCTATCTCCTCACCGTCTATCTCCTCAGCTATACTGCCATTCTCCGCCTGTTCTCGCCCTTCCCCCTTGCTGCGGGGCGACTTCTGGCTTAGGCTGTGGCTGTCACACACACACACACACACTGCTGCTGTCAGGGAAAGAAAAGGGAGAGTGCCGGTGGACAGAGAGAGAAGACTACTTGTGTGGTGAGACAGGCAGGGTGAGAATGGATCAGACAGCTAGCAGCAAGGCCCTGACAGGCAGGTCAATAACTGCTGACCGTCACTGTTGACAGTCAGAACCCCGTGCCGAGCCACACCACAAGTTCATTATTTGTGCGACAGTTTACCTCCCTTGCATGACACCATCACATTTTTGTCTCATGTTCAGATAAAAATTAAATAATCAACACATGTCCATTTCAAAACACAAAGACAACAAACAAAGACTTTGTTAGTGGCTGGACCCCAAAGTGGGGTAAGTTTTTAAAGACTGACTTGAGACAGCCAGCTCACTTTTCTTTTAAACAAGATTGTAAAAACTGCATAGATCCTGCTTACCCAGAGCTCTGGAAGTCGTCTTCATACTCAAAGTCATCTTGCATGTCTGAAACAGAAAGGATGGGTCAGTGAACTGTCCTGACTGCATGCATCCTGTGTTTGGGTCACACACCTTTCTGTCATTCTTTGTCTTTACTACTTTCTGTCTCTGAACTTCTGCTTCTCCATTTGTGGGCAACAGCTCCCCTGTTCACTTGAAAGTGAGGGGACTTGATGTGAAATATTGTTTTACCCTGCCATTCAGGAACCTATACTCTGTTTTTGGGGAGTACATGCTGGGTAATTTTCCTGAAGAACAATGACATGGATTGTTACAAGGTGTATTTCATCTTCAGTATGCATACACACAAGAAGGAAGATTAAGGGATTTATAGGTATGCACTCTACTGATTTGGGAGATGGGAAATACTCAATACCACCCTTAACCCAACAGTTGCTGACATCAGTATCAAACACAGGCCCTTCAGATTGACAGTCCAAGACCCATTTTGGGTCTTGCACCCATCTCCAAACCGATGGCCCCCCTCCCTCCACACAAAGTGACAACATGTCAGTGCACAGACACTGCTCCTGACTGCTGACTGATCTCCACACAAATGACGTGTCAGGCTGCACAGCAACAGACATTGGTCCTGACTGATGCCCCCCCCCCCCCTCCTGCCCCCTTCCCTCCACACAAAGTGACATGTCAGGCTGCACAGCAACAGACACTGCTCCTGACTGATGCCCCCCCCCCCCTCCCCTCTTCCCTCCACACAAAGTCACAATATGTCAGGCTGAACAACAACAGACACTGCTCCTGACTGCTGACTGATGCCCCCCTCCCCCTCCCCCACCTCCCTCCACACAAAGTCACAACATGTCAGGCTGAACAACAACAGACACTGCTCCTGACTGCTGACTGATGCCCCCCTCCCCCTCCCCCACCTCCCTCCACACAAAGTCACAACATGTCAGGCTGCACAACAACAGACACTGCTCCTGACTGCTGACTGATGCCCCCCTCCCCCTCCCCCACCTCCCTCCACACAAAGTCACAACATGTCAGGCTGCACAACAACAGACGCTGCTCCTGACTGATGCCCCCCCCTCCCTCCACACAAAGTCACAACATGTCAGACTGCACAACAACACAGCCCCTGCTAACTGCTCAGTGACACAAATTGACCCCTCTCCTTCTGCCCATCTGACATCAAAGAAGTGAAGACAGCTGACAGATGGCATGTCAGTGATGTCTGACGTACCATTGTCGATGCCCAGGTCAGCCATGCGGCGATCCAGAGACCTCAGATTGGATGACCCGTCTTTTGCCTTGGACCCTGGGGCACAGAGAACACGGCAACACCCATCAGCTGTGGATCACCGTCTGTGTGCCTGCCGGTCTGTGTGCCTGCATGTTTGCCGGTCTGTGTGTGCATGTCAATGGTTGTATGTATATGCATGAGAACCAGAGTACTTACAAATAGTTTGATATCTGCTGTGTTTCAGCTGTGTGCATATATGTATGTTTCTGTGTATAGTTTGTAGATCTGTGTGTGTGTGTGTGTGTGTGTGTGTGTGTGTGTGTGTATTGTGACCTGTGGGTTTAGTGAACACATTGTGTCACCATAGCTCTGCAGAACATACCTGTGGGTTCAGTGAACACACTGTGTCACCCTACAGCTCTGCAGAACATACCTGTGGGTTTAGTGAACACACTCTGTCACCCCATAGCTCTGCAGAACATACCTGTGGGTTTAGTGAACACACTGTGTCACCCCACAGCTCTGCAGAACATACCTGTGGGTTTAGTGAACACATTGTGTCACCATAGCTCTGCAGAACATACCTGTGGGTTCAGTGAACACACTGTGTCACCCCATAGTTCTGCAGAACATACCTGTGGGTTCAGTGAACACACTGTGTCACCATAGCTCTGCAGAACATACCTGTGGGTTCAGTGAACACACTGTGTCACCCCATAGTTCTGCAGAACATACCTGTGGGTTCAGTGAACACACTGTGTCACCCCATAGTTCTGCAGAACATACCTGTGGGTTCAGTGAACACACTGTGTCACCCCATAGTTCTGCAGAACATACCTGTGGGTTCAGTGAACACACTGTGTCACCATAGCTCTGCAGAACATACCTGTGGGTTCAGTGAACACACTGTGTCACCCCATAGTTCTGCAGAACATACCTGTGGGTTCAGTGAACACACTGTGTCACCCCATAGTTCTGCAGAACATACCTGTGGGTTCAGTGAACACACTGTGTCACCATAGCTCTGCAGAACATACCTGTGGGTTCAGTGAACACACTGTGTCACCCCATAGTTCTGCAGAACATACCTGTGGGTTCAGTGAACACACTGTGTCACCCCATAGTTCTGCAGAACATACCTGTGGGTTCAGTGAACACACTGTGTCACCCCATAGTTCTGCAGAACATACCTGTGGGTTCAGTGAACACACTGTGTCACCCCATAGTTCTGCAGAACATACCTGTGGGTTTAGTGAACACACTGTGTCACCCCATAGCTCTGCAGAACATACCTGTGGGTTTAGTGCTGCCAGTACCAGTGGAGGAGAGGAAGGGCAGGTCTCCAAGGGAGCTCATGCTGCTGCCTGCTGTCTTGCTGCCTCCCTTGTTTCCACCACTCTTTCCTGCGTCCTTCTTCTCTCCGGCTTTGTCACCCTCACTGTCAGCACACACAAACACACAACATATACAGTGAGGCACAGCTCAAAAACACACGTGTTCTCTGACATTCACACACACAGCCAGACTGCCACACGACTGTGACATGGAATGTACAACTGCATGCATGCATGCGCACACACATACAGTATGGCTCTGGTCAGTTTCTTACACACACACACACACACACACACACTCACTTGCACTGTAGTAAGCAGTATAAATGAGCCACTGACAAAAATCCTACTGGTGGATTTGTCCATGTTCATGCAGAAAACAAAAAGTGGGGGGAGGGTGGGGGTGGAGATGAGACAGACATTCTGTTTCTCACTGTGCAAATAGATGGTTTTATTACATTCAGAATGAAACTGAACTGAATTTGTAAAGTGGAAAACACCTGAAACATAAATTCACTTACACACGGGAATGACAGACACACACTTTTGAATGTTTGATTTTCCAAATAAGTGGACACACCTGTATTCCTGAGGATAACTGCATAAAATTTGTAAAATTGATGCAACAGCTACTTCCAAGTTTTTTGTGTTTTTTTAAATGAATGCATGGAAAAAGTCATGACAAATGGGACCATTCCTCATCTCAATCCTCTACGCTTGTCTCCTGACAAACCTCCCCATCCCTGCCTGTAGGTCACTGCCAGTACCCTGCCCTCTCCCCTCTCCCCTGCCTGTAGGTCACTGCCAGTACCCTCCCCTCTCCCCTGCCTGTAGGTCACTTCCAGTACCATGCCCTCTCCCCTCTCCCCTGCCTGTATGTCTCTGCCAGTACCATGCCCTCTCCCCTCTCCCCTGCCTGTAGGTCACTGCCAGTACCATGCCCTCTCCCCTCTCCCCTGCCTGTATGTCTCTGCCAGTACCCTGCCCTCTCCCCTCTCCCCTGCCTGTAGGTCACTTCCAGTACCCTGCCCTCTCCCCTCTCCCCTGCCTGTATGTCTCTGCCAGTACCATGCCCTCTCCCCTCTCCCCTGCCTGTATGTCTCTGCCAGTACCCTGCCCTCTCCCCTCTCCCCTGCCTGTATGTCTCTGCCAGTACCATGCCCTCTCCCCTGCCTGTAGGTCACTGCCAGTACCATGCCCTCTCCCCTCTCCCCTGCCTGTAGGTCACTGCCAGTACCCTGCCCTCTCCCCTGCCTGTATGTCTCTGCCAGTACCCTGCCCTCTCCCCTCTCCTCTGCCTGTAGGTCACTGCCAGTACCATGCCCTCTCCCCTGCCTGTAGGTCACTGCCAGTACCATGCTCTCTCCCCTCTCCCCTGCCTGTATGTCTCTGCCAGTACCCTGCCCTCTCCCCTCTCCTCTGCCTGTAGGTCACTGCCAGTACCATGCCCTCTCCCCTGCCTGTAGGTCACTGCCAGTACCATGCCCTCTCCCCTCTCCCCTGCCTGTAGGTCACTGCCAGTACCCTGCCCTCTCCCCTGCCTGTATGTCTCTGCCAGTACCCTGCCCTCTCCCCTCTCCCCTGCCTGTATGTCTCTGCCAGTACCCTGCCCTCTCCCCTCTCCTCTGCCTGTAGGTCACTGCCAGTACCATGCCCTCTCCCCTGCCTGTAGGTCACTGCCAGTACCATGCCCTCTCCCCTGCCTGTATGTCTCTGCCAGTACCCTGCCCTCTCCCCTCTCCTCTGCCTGTAGGTCACTGCCAGTACCATGCCCTCTCCCCTGCCTGTATGTCTCTGCCAGTACCCTGCCCTCTCCCCTCTCCTCTGCCTGTAGGTCACTGCCAGTACCATGCCCTCTCCCCTGCCTGTAGGTCACTTCCAGTACCCTGCCCTCTCCCCTCTCCCCTGCCTGTATGTCTCTGCCAGTACCCTGCCCTCTCCCCTCTCCCCTGTCTGTTGGTCTCTGCCAGTACCCTGCCCTCTCCCCTCTCCCCTGCCTGTAGGTCTCTGCCAGTACCCTGCCCTCTCCCCTCTCCCCTGTCTGTTGGTCTCTGCCAGTACCCTGCCCTCTCCCCTCTCCCCTGCCTGTAGGTCTCTGCCAGTACCCTGCCCTCTCCCCTCTCCCCTGCCTGTAGGTCTCTGCCAGTACCCTGCCCTCTCCCCTCTCCCCTGCCTGTATGTCTCTGCCAGTACCATGCCCTCTCCCCTCTCCCCTGCCTGTATGTCTCTGCCAGTACCCTGCCCTCTCCCCTCTCCCCTGTCTGTAGGTCTCTGCCAGTACCATGCCCTCTCCCCTGCCTGTATGTCTCTGCCAGTACCCTGCCCTCTCCCCTGCCTGTATGTCTCTGCCAGTACCATACCCTCTCCCCCTCCCCCACCTGTATGTCACTGCCAGTACCATACCCTCTCCCCCTCCCCCACCTGTATGTCACTGCCAGTACCATACCCTCTCCCCCTCCCCTGCCTGTATGTCACTGCCAGTACCATACCCTCTCCCCCTCCCCTGCCTGTATGTCACTGCCAGTACCATACCCTCTCCCCCTCCCCCACCTGTATGTCACTGCCAGTACCATACCCTCTCCCCCTCCCCCACCTGTATGTCACTCCCAGTACCATACCCTCTCCCCCTCCCCCACCTGTATGTCACTGCCAGTACCATACCCTCTCCCCCTCCCCTGCCTGTATGTCACTGCCAGTACCATACCCCCTCCCCCTCCCCCACCTGTATGTCACTGCCAGTACCATACCCTCTCCCCCTCCCCTGCCTGTATGTCACTGCCAGTACCATACCCTCTCCCCCTCCCCCACCTGTATGTCACTGCCAGTACCATACCCTCTCCCCCTCCCCCACCTGTATGTCACTGCCAGTACCATACCCTCTCCCCCTCCCCCACCTGTATGTCTCTGCCAGTACCATACCCTCTCCCCCTCCCCCACCTGTATGTCACTGCCAGTACCATACCCTCTCCCCCTCCCCTGCCTGTATGTCACTCCCAGTACCATGCCCTCTCCCCTGCCTGTATGTCTCTGCCAGCACCATACCCTCTCCCCCTCCCCTGCCTGTATGTCTCTGCCAGCACCATACCCTCTCCCTCTCCCCTGCCTGTATGTCACTGCCAGTACCATGCCCTCTCCCCCTCCCCTGCCTGTATGTCACTCCCAGTACCATGCCCTCTTCCCTTCCCCCACCCTCTGACCCCCTCCCAAACCAAGGTGCCAAAGGGAACTCCAAAAGAAAATGGCTTCACACTGAAAAGAACTGCTGCCCCCAAAACAACAACAGAAAGGACCAGAATTTAGAGAAAGTGGGGACAGAGTGTCTTCTTCTTCTTTCTTTGTGGGCTGCATTTCCCACGTTCACTCCAATGTATACGAGTGGGGTTTTACATGTATGACCGTTTTCACCCCACCATGTAGGCAGTCATACTCCATTTTCAGGGGTGTGCATACTGGCTATGTTCTTGTTTCTATAACACACCCAATACTGACATGGATTTCAAGATCTTTAAAGTGCGTATTTGATCTTCTGCTTGCATATACACATGAAGGGGGTTCAGGCACAAGCAGGTCAGCACATATGTTGACCCTGGGAGATTGGAAAAATCTGCACCCTTTACCCACCAGGTGCCATTGCCAAGTTTCAAACCTAGGATCCTAAGATTGAAAGTCCAACGCTTTAACTAGTCGGCTACTGCCCCCGTCGGACAGAGTGTGAATTACGGAGTATGTGGCCACCCAGAGGAAAGACCTCGCCCTTGGGTCCCTGCACCCAGCAGTCAGCACTAACACCAGCCTTTCCTGCAGGCCTCCTGCTGTACACACCTCACAGTGCTGCCTGCCATCTGTCACAGTCACACCATTCACATGGACCACACTGACACAGTACCATTCACATAGATCACACTGACACACCATTCACATGGACCACACTGACACAGTACCATTCACATGGATCACACTGACACACCATTCACAAGGACCACACTGACACACCATGCTGCGTGTCAAGCAACTGTCACATGTGGCACTTGCAGCTTGAAGGATTCAATGGACACACAATGCCATGTGCAGCATGCAACTGTTTGATGACGGCCATGTATTACTGTGTGATTCCTGCTTGCACTGCTATGGTGTTTGCCATTTCCTGCCAGCTGTGTAACATGCATACAACACACATGTGCTGTGAGAATACTGTCACATTAGCTGTCCCTGTGGAACAAGTCACACACAACCACAGACTGCAGGCCAGAGGCATGTCAGTTACCTTCCTCTGTGCTCATGGTCAGTTCCATTGTGGAACAAGTCCCATAACCACAGACTGCAGGGCCTTATGGTTAACTTAGCTCCCCTGCACAACAAGTCCCACAACCACAGACTGCAGGACCTTATGGTTAACTTAGCTCCCCTGCACAACAAGTCCCACAACCACAGACTGCAGGACCTTATGGTTAACTTAGCTCCCCTGCACAACAAGTCCCACAACCACAGACTGCAGGACCTTATGGTTAACTTAGCTCCCCTGCACAACAAGTCCCACAACCACAGACTACAGGACCTTATGGTTAACTTAGCTCCCCTGCACAACAAGTCCCACAACCACAGACTACAGGGCCTTATGGTTAACTTAGCTCCCCTGCACAACAAGTCCCACACAACCACAGACTGCAGGCCAGGCATGTCCATGATTTGTTATCTGCCCT
Source organism: Babylonia areolata (assembly GCF_041734735.1). NCBI lineage: Eukaryota > Metazoa > Mollusca > Gastropoda > Neogastropoda > Buccinidae > Babylonia > Babylonia areolata. The sequence continues at coordinate 6,520,705 of NC_134898.1, read as the reverse complement.
CAGCACCTGGGGTGAGAGCGACTTGACACAACACAGGAAGTACAGCTGCCATGCCAGTTACCTCCGCGATGCTGCCCACACCGGAATCTGTGAAGGACGACTTTTGGAGTCTGGGCTCTGGTTGGGGCTAGGGCTGAAAGGCAACGACATCAGTTACACCCTGACCATACCGCTGTCTGCATCACTGTCTGACCAGCAACTCATTGCCACGTCTGCGTCCATGCAAACTAGCCACAGGCAAAGAGCTCAGACATACAACTCTTCAAACCAAACTATATTCTGGTGGTACGGGAGAGCTCTATAACATGTCAGAAGACTGACTTGAATGACAGTGACCATTTTGTAACAGTAGCAGTGTAATGAAACCTAACAAAACTGTCCACAGTAAATTGACACAGTGGCATGGAGGATTGGAACTTGATGATATTGTCCAAAAGGATCCTTGCACCATAATACATTTCATTTATCCTGCACTGTCTACACTGATCACTTATTCATGATACAATCATTCAGTACTGTCTACACTGATCGCTTTACAGTGATATACTTATTCAGTACTGTCTACACTGATCACTTTACCATGATAATTATATTCATTCAGTACTGTCTACACTGATCACTTTACCATAACATACTCATTCAGTACTGTCTACACCGATCACTTTACCATAACATACTAATTCAGTACTGTCTACACTGATCACTTTACCATGACATACTAATTCAGTACTGTCTACACTGATCACTTTACCATGACATACTCATTCAGTACGGTCTACACTGATCACTTTACCATAACATATTCATTCAGTACTGTCAACATTGATCACTTTACAATAAAATACTCATTCAGTACTGTCTACACTGATTGCTTTACAGTGATATACTTATTCAGTACTGTCTACACTGATCACTTTACCATGATAATTATATTCATTCAGTACTGTCTACACTGATCACTTTACCATAACATACTCATTCAGTACTGTCTACACCGATCACTTTACCATAACATACTAATTCAGTACTGTCTACACTGATCACTTTACCATGACATACTAATTCAGTACTGTCTACACCGATCACTTTACCATAACATACTAATTCAGTACTGTCTACACTGATCACTTTACCATGACATACTAATTCAGTACTGTCTACACTGATCACTTTACCATGACATACTCATTCAGTACGGTCTACACTGATCACTTTACCATAACATATTCATTCAGTACTGTCAACATTGATCACTTTACAATAAAATACTCATTCAGTACTGTCTACACTGATCACTTTACCATAATACATTTATTCTGTATTGTTTGCTGAAATTATTTTACTTTAGTACATTGATCGACTTACAATCATATATACTGTACATCAATCACTTTACCATAATATATTGATCACTTTACCATAACAGCATTGTCTACAACAAGCACTTTAATGTATTAATTCTAAGAAATCTACACTGATCACTTTACCAAGACATAATCATTCTGTACTGTTCATGATGATAATTTTACCATTAAATATTCATTCTGTACTGTTTATAATGAGCACTTTACCCGAACATAAACATTCTGTACTGTTTATGATAATGACTTTACCTTTATTATTCATTCTGTACTGTTAATGATGTCTTTACCCTAACATAATAATTCATTGTGTACTGTTCGTGATGACGACTTTACCCTAACATCATCATTCATTCTGTACTGTTCATGATGATGACTTTACCCTAACATAATAATTCATTGTGTACTGTTCATGACGACGACTTTACCCTAACATAATAATTCATTCTGTACTGTTCATGATGACGACTTTACCCTAACATCAACATTCATTCTGTACTGTTTATTATGATGACTTTACCATAACATAATTATTCATTTTGTACTGTTTATGATGATTACTTTACCATAACATAATCATTCAGTTTGTACTGTTTCTGATGACAACTTTACCCTAACATAATTATTCATTCTGTACTGTTTATGATGATGACCACTTTACTGTAGCATAATTATTCATTCTGTATTGTTTATGATAAGCACTTTACCGTAGCATAATCACTCATTCTGTACTGTTTATAATGTTAACTTTACCCTAACATAATTATTCATTCTGTACTGTTTATGATGAGCATTTTACTGTAACATAATTATTCATTCTGTACTATCTATGATGATGACTTTACCCTAACATAATTATTCATTCCGTACTGTTTATGATAACTTTACCATAACAATTCATTCTGCATTGTTTATGATGAGCACTTTATCATAACTAATCACTCTGTAGTGTTTATGATGATGACTTTACCATGACATATTCATTACTTGCTGTTTGCACTGATCTTTCTACCAAATATATTCATTTTGTATCATGCATAATAATCATTTTACAATAGTAAATTGTCTCTGTGTTTTACACCGTAATCACTCTGCCATAATATAGCTATTCTGTATGCCTTATGTTCACTTTGTCATGATACAGCCATTCTGTACTGTTTATGATTACTTTGTCAAGACAGAGCTATTCTGTATGCCTTATGATCACTTTGTCATGAAAGAGCCATTCTGTACTGTTTATGATCACTTTGTCATGATATAGCCATTCTGCACTGTTTATGATCACTTTGTCATGACATAGCCATTCTGCACTGTTTATGATCACTTTGTCATGATATAGCCATTCTGTACTGTTTATGATCACTTTGTCATGAAAGAGCCATTCTGTACTGTTTATGATCACTTTGTCAAGATATAACCATTCTGTACTGTTTATGATCACTTTGTCATGATACAGCCATTCTGTACTGTTTATGATCACTGTGTCATGATATGGCCATTCTGTACTGTTTATGATCACTTTGTCATGATATAGCCATTCTGCACTGTTTATGATCACTTTGTCATGATATGGCCATTCTGTATGCCCTATGATCACTTTGTAATGATATGGCCATTCTATATGTGTTACGATCACCTGACTATATCTCATAATCGGTTCTATACTGTTTATGATCACTCTCATGATATATCAAATGTGTACCATGTATGATGATCACTTTACCAGGATATATCAATTTTGTACTGTGTATGATGATAACTTTACCATGACAAATCTGTTCTGTACTATGTATGATGATCACTTTACCATGATATATCAATTTTGTAACATGTATGATGATCACATGACCAGTTTATATCCATTTGGTACTGTCTATGATGATAACTTTACCATGATATATCAATTTTGTACTGTGTTAGTGTATAATCATAACTTTACCAGTTTATATCCATTCGGTACTGTTAATGATGATCACTTTACCATGATATATCTGTTCTGTACTGTTTATAATGATCACTTTACCATATATCTGTTCAACACTGTTTTGACCTCTTTACCAAGATAATCCATTCTGTAATGGTTAAAACGAACATTTTTCTTCTCTTCCTGTGGCTTGTTTCTCCGTTGCATGATTACAGATATTATACAGTGGAGGAATGCAATATGCTTCAGGAGTGTATACTGAACAGTACACAATAGATACAGGAATGCCAGACACAGGCTGGAAGAGAGGAGAGGTATGTACAGGTAATGGTGCAGTGCCGTCACCTGTGTGCAGACTGACAGAGAAGGTGACACAGTCTGTTGACAGTGCTGTACACAGGTTGTGTGGTGTGCGCTGTCATCACAGAGGGCACAGCTTCATACAGGTCATCTTAAACTCAATGTACTTTGTACACAATCTGAGTTAAAATCCCTCCCTTTCACTGATCTCAGTTAAAAACAGAAATAGATTGAAAGACATCTTTCAGAGGTCGAAACAAAATTTTCAGTGACAGGCAATGACATATAAATTTTGCAAGATCTTGTAAAAAACAACAACACCCAACTCATCATAACCATGAAAGATTAACAAACATTTAAAGCCTCATATTGTTTGATAAGACAGAAATGCCAAACACATTCAGTGAAGCGCTGTATAGTTCCAGAGAATGGGATTCAGTACACAAATATCAAAGCTCCAAGCATATTCGAAGAATCTTATGTACAGTATTCTATATGACTCAAAGCAGAGCTGTCACAGAAAACTCCATGTAGATATTCGTATGATTAGTGTTCAGAATACACAGTCTATGCATTGATTAAGTGCCTGTGCAGAGTATAGAACTGAAGCTACACAAACATGACCTACAGGTGGCATGTCCTGCACAGGTGTTCACCGAGTAAGCTCATCTCAACAGGCATCAGGAAGCCTCCAACCCTCTACCCCCACCTCACCACACCACACCCCCTCCCTGTTTTCCTTCTGTCTCGTAGGGTTTTCCCAGACCAACCTGACAGCACCTCAAGTGGTGAGGCTGTGGGAGATGTTTCCAGGTGGGTACTACATGTTGCATAGAGCGCTTCCACAATCGCATCACAGTGCTGTCTGTCTGTTGATGGCTGTCACACCACTGACCACAACAATGTGGACACTACATGGTGCATGGAGTGTTTCTACATCACAATGCTGTCTGTCTGTCTGTTGATGGCTGTCACACCACTAACCACAACACGGTCACTTGTCCCTCACACACACACACACACACACACACACATCCACAGAGACCAGTGTGCAGAAGTGCAGTGTGTTTCAGTGGACAAGGCAAGTGAACCCTCTGTACAAGTCAGTCAGTGCAACTGCCCCCACCCTTGTCACAGAATGTATAATAGAGAGAGATAAGAGTACAGGTGGTACACAGTGCCAGGGCAGACAGTGGACAGTTAATGGACAGTAGGACAGTTGACAGGAGGGCATGTGGCATGCAGACTGTGGAATCCTCTCACACCTTTCTCATTGGGAACACTGTGATCATTTCGTCCATTGCACATTCAACGGTTTGCATAAAGTATATGTGTGTATTGCTGTGACATACTCAAAATTTCCTTGACAACATCTTTCATCACAATTCTGATACCATCTTTCACAAATAGCCTGCCTATGCTGAACTTGGACATGTATCTTAGAGCAATGTGTAGCACTATTACAGTTCTTTCAATTTGTTGAAGTTCATTTTCAGCTTAAACTGAAAATGTATGTCACAGGACAAATACTGGCCACTGAAAGGTCAGACATGACAGTGTTTCTGCTTTACTTCTGATGTCCAATGCCAATTTTTTTAAAAATGCTGCCGATGCCTTCCCTCAGACTGCAGCCAAATGACTTTCATTCAAGCAGAGATTCACTGACAACACTTCAAAAATAATGATCAATATAAACCAAGATACAGATGTACAGTAACCACCTGTCAATGTATTCAAGAAAGTGTAAAGTCTTTTTTTTGTCATTTGAAGCAAAGGGTGGAGTAACAGACCTCTGAAAAAACGGATGACTTGAAAAATAAAAAAAATAGGTTATCAGTGTGTAGCATGCTAATTATACCAGTAAATTTCAAATAATTTCAGCTTTGCACAAGTAGCAAACTGATTAAACCATTCAGGTTACAAGAAATAACCTGCTAACATCTGCAGCTCTGTAACAAACTGATGATTTTGAAATCCACTGTTGAAAATCTTGTCAAGTGAAAGAGATATAGTGTGGAAGTGTCCATCATGATTCAGAACATCAAATGGCACACACAAAAAGATTGAACGATTTAGTGACTGCTGACCAGTGGGCACTGAAAGGAGAAAGGCAGTGTGAGGACTCCCCCTGTAGTGAAGGGACAAGAGGGGGCAGGAAGGGGGACAGACATTGACCAGACAGCAGTGTGCTCAGCTCAACACCTGATCCTGCTGCTCTGCGCTGACCGTCGCCACTGGCTGCAATGTGGACATGGCCCAGTTACACTGACGCCACCACCACACACACCATCACACCAACAATGACACATCACTGAAGTCACCAAAACACATACCACCACACCAATAATGACAGATCACTGATGCCACCTCGACACAAATCACCACACCAATAATGACACATCACTGACGTCACACGACACACATCATCACACCAATAATGACACATCACTGATGTCACCACAACACACACCACCACACCAATAATAACACATCACTGAAGTCACCTCGACCCAAATCACCACACCAATAATGACACATCACTGATGTCACCACAACACACGCCACCACACCAATAATAACACATCACTGGCTGCAATGTGGACACGGCCCAGTTACAATGACGTCACACCACACACACCAATAAGGACACATCACTGACGTCACCACGACATACCACCACACCAATAATGACACATCACTAACGCCACCTTGACACCAATCACCAAACCAATAATGACACATCACTGACATCACCACAACACACACCATCATACCAATAATGGCACATCAATGACGTCACCTTGACACACACCATCACACCAATAATGACACATCACTGATGTCACCACAACACACATCACACCAACAATGACACATCACTAACATCACCACAACACACACCACCACACCAATAATGACACATCATCCAGTGTCACCAGCCACACACACATAACACATATACCATCACAGGCCCAAGGACAGAAGGAAGAGACAGAGAGGCCCCAAGGACTGAAGGAAGAGACAGAAAGGCCCCAAGGACTGAAGGGAAAGACAGAGAGGCCCCAAGGACTGAAGGGAAAGACAGAGAGGCCCCAAGGACAGAAGGAAGAGACAGAGAGGCCCCAAGGACAAAAGGAAGAGACAGAGAGGCCCCAAGGGCTGAAAGAAGAGACAGAGAGGCCCCAAGGACTGAAGGGAAAGACAGAGAGGCCCCAAGGACAGAAGGAAGAGACAGAGAGGCCCCAAGGACAAAAGGAAGAGACAGAGAGGCCCCAAGGACAAAAGGAAGAGACAGAGAGGCCCCAAGGGCTGAAGGGAAAGACAGAGAGGCCCCAAGGACTGAAGGGAAAGACAGAGAGGCCCCAAGGACAAAAGGAAGAGACAGAGAGGCCCCAAGGGCTGAAAGAAGAGACAGAGAGGCCCCAAGGACTGAAGGGAAAGACAGAGAGGCCCCAAGGACAAAAGGAAGAGACAGAGAGGCCCCAAGGGCTGAAAGAAGAGACAGAGAGGCCCCAAGGACTGAAGGGAAAGACAGAGAGGACCTAAGGACAGAAGGAAGAGACAGAGAGGCCCCAAGGACTGAAAGAAGAGACAGAGAGGCCCCAAGGACTGAAGGGAAAGACAGAGAGGACCCAAGGACAGAAGGAAGAGACAGAGAGGCCCCAAGGACTGAAGGGAAAGACAGAGAGGCCCCAAGGACTGAAGGAAGAGACAGAAAGGCCCCAAGGACTGAAGGGAAAGACAGAGAGGCCCCAAGGACAGAAGGAAGAGACAGAGAGGCCCCAAGGACTGAAGGGAAAGACAGAGAGGACCCAAGGGCTGAAGGGAAAGACAGAGAGGCCCCAAGAGCTGAAGGAAGAGACAGAGAGGCCCCAAGGACAGAAGGAAGAGACAGAGAGGCCCCAAGGACAGAAGGAAGAGACAGAGAGGCCCCAAGGGCTGCACACTGACCTGTTGGGGAAGAGGTTCATGCCTCCTCCCCCAGAGGGCAACACGTCATCGAAGAAGGAGTCATCATCCCCTCCCAACAGGTCGTCCACCAAGCTGTCATGGCCCCCATTCTGACTACCCGCACTGTGGGGAGGGGGGGTGCTGGGTAAAGGAGGGGCACTCTTCTCTGTCTTCACCTGCTTCCTGGCTTCCACTGACTTCTGGGAGGACCCTGTCTGCTGTGAAACAGGTTTAGCAAGTGATTCAACACTCTGCTGACATGACAGACATGGAACAGGTTTAGCAAGTGATTCCACACTCTGCTGACAGAGCAGATGTGGAACAGGTTTAGCAAGAAAAAGAATGATTATAACCTAGCAAGTAAACACACTCTGTTGACACAGGACAGACACAAACAATAGGTTTAACAAGCATAATAATTATCATTACATAGCAAATAAACATGCTCTCCATGTCAGGACAGAGAGGGGACAGGTTTAGCGAGTATAGTAATAACTGCTATATGGCAAGTGACTAAACATACCGTGCCAACAGGAAAAACAGGTTAAAGGAGTGAGGAAGGACAGTGTGTTGACAGGACAGACAGATGACACCGACCTTGTGAGGTGCAGAGTCACGGACATGGGACAGGGGACAGGGGACACTGACCTTGAGAGGTGCAGAGTGGTGGAGAGGGGACACTGACCTTGAGAGGTGCAGAGTGGTGGAGAAGGGATATTGACCTTGTGAGGTGCAGAGTGGTGGAGAGGGGACACTGACCTTGAGAGGTGCAGAGTGGTGGAGAAGGGATAGTGGCCTTGTGAGGTGAAGAGTGGTGGACAGGGGATATTGACCTTGTGAGGTGAAGAGTGGTGGACAGGGGATACTGACCTTGTGAGGTGAAGAGTGGTGGACAGGGGATACTGACCTTGAGAGGTGAAGAGTGGTGGACAGGGGATACTGACCCTGAGAGGTGAAGAGTGGTGGACAGGGGATACTGACCCTGAGAGGTGAAGAGTGGTGGACAGGGGATACTGACCTTGAGAGGTGAAGAGTGGTGGACAGGGGATACTGACCTTGAGAAGTGAAGAGTGGTGGACAGGGGATACTGACCTTGTGAGGTGCAGTGGTGGACAGGGGATATTGACCTTGTGAGGTGCAGTGGTGGACAGGGGATAGTGGCCTTGTGAGGTGAAGAGTGGTGGACAGGGGATACTGACCCTGAGAGGTGAAGAGTGGTGGACAGGGGATACTGACCTTGTGAGGTGCAGTGGTGGACAGGGGATATTGACCTTGTGAGGTGCAGTGGTGGACAGGGGAATACTGACCTTGTGAGATGCAGAGTGGTGGACAGGGGATACTGACCTTGTGAGGTGAAGAGTGGTGGACAGGAGATACTGAACTTGAGAGGTGAAGAGTCGTGGACAGGGGATACTGACCTTGAGAGGTGCAGGGTGCTGGACAGAGGACAAGATGCCCTCCACATCCCCTGACACCACTGTGCGGCACTGCAGGAACAGACGCTTGTACATCCCCAGGAACTCCTCAAAGTCTATGCCTGACACACACATACACACACACACTCAGAAGCTTGGTAATAAACAGCTTTCATGTTAAGCACATACAGGAACCATTTCATTCAAAACAGCTTTCACATTTTGTACACAGACATACATGAATATCTCAAAATAAACAGGTTTCATATCATGCATCATATTATGCATATAAATGTACGTAAGTATCTCAGAAATAAAAAAAAAACTTTTATATTTTGTATACACCTGTATAATCAGTATCTCTGAAATCAACAGGTTTCTTTTTTGCACACATGAAATACACAGTCTTTTTTCAATCATTCATTTCCACACATTCATCATGCTTCAGAAATAATTCAGACTGTCATCCACAAAATGTATAAGCAATATAAAGAGTGCGTTCAAATGACCAATATCTTTTCTTTTTTTTAAACTATATGCTTCAAACTAATTTGTAAAAAAAACAATTTCATCACCTTGAAAACATGGTTACTTAGCCAGGTACATTCATGATTATTATGAAAACTGTCTTCATCTTATTTAATACACCCAAGATCTAAACCAGTCTGCACAACGCATGTCAACATTACCACCAGATAATTTCCAGTTAACAAGTTACCTTCACTGTCAGTGTCAGTACATATGTTGCATAATGCATCTGACTTAAGTAACACACTTTGATGCACACTTCAACAGATACGGAAGAAGAAGAAGGAAAAAAAAAGGTTGTCAAGAGTAAAGACTTTCAAATTCAAGTGATGCAAATCATCACCAATTTTACACTGTGGTTCTCATGAGGTTACTGATAGCTGTTTCCATGTCTACCTCCACTACCTACACAATGTTTAACACTGCTTTTCTAAGGCAGCATGCATTGGACACCCACTTCTATGTACTCTGTACCAATAACTACCATGCATTCACTGACCTGAGTCACACACACACACACACACACACACACACACACACACACACACAGGCACTGTCAAATAAAGCACACAACACTCTGTACTGTGCATTCACTGACCTGAGTCACACACACACACAGGCACTGTCAAGTAAAGCCCACAGCACACTGTACTGTGTAGTCACTGACCTGAGTGTCACACACACACACACACACACACACACACACACACACACAGGCACTGTCAAGTAAAGCACACAGCACTCTGTACTGTGCAGTCACTGACCTGAGTCACACACACACAGGCACTGTCAAGTAAAGCCCACAGCACACTGTACTGTGTAGTCACTGACCTGAGTGTCACACACACACACACACACACACACACACAGGCACTGTCAAATAAAGCCCACAGCACTCTGTACTGTGCATTCACTGACCTGAGTCACACACACACACACACAGGCACTGTCAAGTAAAGCACACAGAACTCTGTACTGTGCAGTCACTGACCTGAGTCACACACACACAGGCACTGTCAGGTACAGCACACAGAACTCTGTACTGTGCAGTCACTGACCTGAGTCACACACACACAGGCACTGTCAGGTACAGCACACAGAACTCTGTACTGTGCAGTCACTGACCTGAGTCACACACACACAGGCACTGTCAAGTAAAGCACACAGCACTCTGTACTGTGCAGTCACTGACCTGAGTCACACACACACACAGGCACTGTCAAGTAAATCCCACAGCACTCTGTACTGTGCAGTCACTGACCTGAGTCACACACACACAGGCACTGTCAGGTACAGCACACAGCACTCTGTACTGTGCAGTCACTGACCTGAGTCACACACACACAGGCACTGTCAAATAAAGCGCACAGTGCTGCAGGCAGTAGATCCCAAACTGACCACCTGCTTCCCCAAAAGCAGTTACACAGAGCATCAACTATGTGCAGCTCATCATCAACGCTTAATACACTGTCTGTATTTGTTTCTCCACATGAGAAATCTGTCTGTCCTCTTTTTTGCTTTCCACTACCTGAAGTGGCTGATTCTTTTTTTCTTTTTTTTTTAATCATTTTTTTAAAGTGTACAACAATAGAAATGTCAGCACACCTGTGAGAAACATGCCACATGACAAAACACACTAACATATTACTCTACTGCCACATGACAACAAACACTAACATACCATTACCCAAACATGCCACATGACAACAAACACCAACATAACATTACTCTACTGACACATGACAACAAACACTAACATATCATACTCTACTGACAGCTTTTCATTCTCATTGAACGATGTGCCCTTTCAGGTGACAAGGGTTTTGAGCAGACAAAGTGTCGGTTCATCTTTCACCTGGTCACGGCACAGACATGCAGCCAAGACTGACAGGTGGAGGGACAATGACAAGACAGTGTCAGATCACCTTTCACCTGGTCACGGCACAGACATGCAGCCAACACTGACAGGTGGAGGGACAATGACAAGACAGTGTCAGATCACCTTTCACCTGGTCACGGCACAGACATGCAGCCAAGACTGACAGGTGGAGGGACAATGACAAGACATGTCAGATCATCTTTCACCTGGTCACGGCACAGACATGCAGCCAACACTGACAGGTGGAGGGACAATGACAAGACATGTCAGGTCATCTTTCACCTGGTCACGGCACAGACATGCAGCCAAGACTGACAGGTGGAGGGACAAGTCAGACTACCCACACTCATGCAGTGAAGCTAGGAGAAGGCATATCACACACACCCTCATCCACGCTTCATTCATGGGCATGCTGACTGTCAGATGACTGATGACGGAAACACACTGTATCTGACTACATCAGCTTATTGGAGTCCGTGGATTCCTTACACAGTAGCAGTCCATGCAGCACACCAATGGGATCACCCTGACCACAGTGCATGCAGTCCATGCAGCACACCAATGGAATCACCCTGACCACAGTGCATGCAGTCCATGCAGCACACCAATGGAATCACCCTGACCACAGTGCATGCAGTCCATGCAGCACACCAATGGGATCACCCTGACCACAGTGCATGCAGTCCATGCAGCACACCAATGGAATCACCCTGACCACAGTGCATGCAGTCCATGCAGCACACCAATGGAATCACCCTGACCACAGTGCATGCAGTCCATGCAGCACACCAATGGAATTACCCTTACAACAGTGCATGCAGTCCATGCAGCACACCAATGGGATCACCCTGACCACAGTGCATGCAGTCCATGCAGCACACCAATGGAATCACCCTGACCACAGTGCATGCAGTCCATGCAGCACACCAATGGAATTACCCTTACCACAGTGCATGCAGTCCATGCAGCACACCAATGGAATTACCCTTACCATTACCACAGTGCATGCTGCCCATGCAGCACATCAATGGGATCACCCATCTTTTTCTTCTTCTTCTTCTTCCTTTCTTCTTCCTTTTCCCCCTTTTTTTCTTTTCTTCATTGTGCAAGTGCACACCTTGAGGATGTGGGCCTGTAATTTCTTTGTTATGTTTCCATGTACCCAAAAGATTTTTCGGATTAAATGATTTTGCACCTTGAACACTTACCACTGTGCATGCATACAATAGTACAAAGGACAGCAAAACAGACAATGCATTCAGAACTAATCAGACAAAAACAGTCAATGCAGTCAGTACTAGTAATAAGTGAAAAACAGACAATGCATTCAGAACTAAGCAGAGAAAAACGGTCAATGCAGTCAGTACTAGTAATAAGTGAAAAACAGACAATGCATTCAGAACTAAGCAGAGGAAAACAGACAATGCAGTCAGAACTCGTCAGAGGAAAACAGACAATGCAGTCAGAACTCATCAGAGGAAAACAGACAACGCAGTCAGAACTCATCAGAAGAAAACAGACAACGCAGTCAGAACTCGTCAGAGGAAAACAGACAACGCAGTCAGAACTCATCAGAGGAAAACAGACAATGCAGTCAGAACTCATCAGAAGAAAACAGACAACGCAGTCAGAACTCGTCAGAGGAAAACAGACAACGCAGTCAGAACTAATCAGAAGAAAACAGACAACGCAGTCAGAACTAATCAGAAGAAAACAGACAACGCAGTCAGAACTAATCAGAAGAAAACAGACAACGCAGTCAGAACTAATCAGAGAAAAACAGACAATGCAGTCAGAACTAATCAACCATCTTCAGCGGTGCATGCAGAACACAGCCAAGGAAATGTGAACAGAGAAATAAAAACTGAAGCAGGTACCTCTGGCTGTGATTGTGAAATAGTTTCCTACAAAAAAACAACAGAAAACAGCATAAAACAAAACAACTTAGCAAATGGAAAATAAAATACACTGTCTGTAGTGTCTAAGAATAATCCTCATCCATCAAAGAAATGAAGACTCCCTATCAAACTGTGACTGCATGCATTTCTGGCGATTCACCAACTAGTTATGTGGATACCATGTGTTCTCACACCGCAAGACAAAAGTGAACTGCTACTCCCTCTCTCTCTCTCTCTCACACACACACAACACACACATACATCCACACAACAATCATGACTGCCTAAAGGCAACTCACATTTCCCAAGGGCTAAAAACCACAACACAATCAAAATACTCAGTAGTCACATCCAGACATTTCAGGAAAAGACACAGGTGAACAGACTAACCAGGCAGACAATGGGCGAGAAAGACATGACAGAAAGAGAAAATCAGAAGCAAAGGCAACGATGGAAAAAAACAGAAATTTCCAGATGAAGAGGACACAATAAATGAAAGAACCTCTGGTATCCCCATTAAGGCAAAAGCAGCAAAACCATAGTTCCCCACCCGTTCACCATGAAACCAGATCCTCAGGAGGCTAGGATGTGACATATGACATGATTAACACGGACAGTAACCGTCACGCTTTCAACACCATACACCTCCAAACCAATGATGCTTAGTATTTTGCATCATGCGAGCGTTTCTGCAAGTGTGTTTGTCTATAACATTTCTTCTTTGTTCGTGGGCTGCAACTCCCACGTTCACTAGTAAGTACATGAGTGGGATTTTACGTGTATGATCCTTTTTACCCCGCCATGTAGGCAGCCATACTCCGTTTTCAGGGGTGTGCATGCTGGGTATATTCTTGTTTCCATAACCCACCGAACGCAGACATGGATTACAGGGTCTTTAACGTGCGTATGATCTTTTGCTTGCGTGTACACACGAAGGGGGCTCAGACACAAGCAGACCTGCACATATGTTGACCTGGGAGACTGGAAAAAATCTCCACCCTTTACCTACCAGGCACCATTACCAAGATTCAAACCCGGGACCCTTAGATTGAAAGTCCAATGCTTTAATCACTCAGCTATTGCCCCCGTCATAACATTTATTTTCTTGTGTGCAAATGTCACACAACCCCTCTCCCCAAAACCCATCCTGTCCAACCCCTAACCACAACCCAGCCATGCTGCTAGTCACTTCCTAACATGTCTCACCAGAAAAAAACCCACAAAAACATCACCCCAACGCACTGAGAGACAGTCTCTCAATGATACAAAATACACCAACAGTTACACTGGAAGAACACATCAACAGTTACACTGGAGGAACACATTACACTGGAAGAACACACCAACAGTTACATTACAGAACACACCAACAGTTACACTGGAAGAACGCATTACACTGGAAGAACACACCAACAGTTACACTGGAAGAACACATTACACTGGAAGGACACACCAACAGTTACATTATAGAACATACCAACAGTTACACTGAAAGAACATTTTTACACTGGAAGAACACACCAACAGTTACATAGTTTCACCAGAAGAACACACCAACAGTTACATTACAGAATACACCGACAGTTACACTGGAAGAACACAACAACACACCAACAGTTTTACCATAAGAACATACCAACAGTTACATTATAGAACACACCAACAGTTATACTACAAGAACACATCAACAAACACATCAAGTCTCATGACTTACTGCTGCTGAAATCTCTGTCCACAGCTCGAAACTCATCGTTCACATATCTTTCCAACATATTTCTGGAACACAGAGATAAACATATCTTTCCAACATATTTCTGGAATATAGAGACAAACATATCTTTCCAACATATTTCTGGAATATAGAGACAAACATATCTTTCCAACATATTTCTGGAACACAGAGACAAACAAATCTTTCCAACATATTTCTGGAATATAGAGACAAACATATCTTTCCGACATATTTCTGGAACAGACAGACAAACATATATTTCCAACATAATACTGAAACACAAAAGACAAACATATCTTTCCAACATAATTCTGGAATATAGAGACAAACATGTCTTTCCAACATATTTCTGGAATATAGAGACAAACATATCTTTCCAACATATTTCTGGAATACAGAGACAAACATATCTTTCCAACACAGTTCTGGAACACGGATACAAACATATATTTCCAACACAATTCTGGAACACAGAGACAAGCATAACTTTACTATACATTTCCAAAACACAGATAAACACACACATCACACTTGTTCCTGAAATTCTATGTGATAGCATATTTCTGAAACAAAGACAAATATTTACGTATCTTTCTTTCTGTCATATTCTTCTCAGACTTTTTTAAACAATTAGAAAAAACGTATTTTGTACACATATTTCTACATTATTATCGAACAAATTTATTGTTCAGATATTTCAAAACTAGTATAAGTAATGTATACAAACATTTTTGTAATATAATATTTTTTTTAAAACCCAAAAAACCCAACTATTTTGTTCCGACATTCTAAAAAATTATAAAACAAACGAATCTTTTGAACATTCTAAAACAAAGAGAAAAATTCCTATTCCCATAAAACTTTGAGATAGCAACACAAACTGCACCATCTCCTCCAACCCGCTTCTATAGACTACTTGCAAAAAGGAAAAGAGAGAGAGACAGACAGACACTAAGAGAGGACACAGCTTCATGCCAAGTACGTACTTGTTGAAAGAAGGAAACATGTCCATGAACAGTTCTCTTAGTTCATCTTTGTCTATTGCACCACTGCCGTCCTGAAACACAAACACATCACATGTCGCACACTACAGACAGACATCCCTTACACTACACATCTACAACACATGTCTATAGCACCACTGCCATCCTGAAACACAAACACATCATGACACACTACAGACATCATCCCTTACAATACACATCCACAACACATGTCTATTGCACCACTGCCATCCTGAAACACAAACACATCACATGTCACACACACTACAGACATCATCCCTTACAATACACATCTACAACACATGTCTATAACACCACTGCTGTCCTGAAACACACACACATCACATATCACACACTACAGACATCATCCCTTACACTACATATCCACAACACATGTCTGGCACTGCCGTCCTGAAACACAAACAGATCATGTCACACACTACAGACATCATCCCTTGCACTACATTTCTACAACACATGTATACAGCACAGAGACAGAGGTACAGATCATTAATTATAGTAAATGCCTCATCCATTAAACTGCAGGCATCACCTACCTCAACCTCTGTACATCACAGTGTTTCTTATTACCCACATTCCATCACAGGCCTCAGCCATTCTAAAACATGCATGCACAAGTAACATTCACATAAAATGGAGACAAGAAGCTGCCACAAATAATGCCTGAATGCAACAATACTCACTCTGTCATATTCCTCAAATTTCTTCCTGGCATCTTCTACCTGCTTCTCTGTCAAGCTCTGAAACAATAGCACTGTAGTGTTGAACACCCAGTGAAGCTACAACACAGGAAAGAGAAATTCCATGACATGAGGTGGTAGTTCACTTAGGTAAAAGCCACAGCCCCTTACTGAAGGGTGATACATACTACATATAAAACCCAAAATCAGTTATAATAGGAAACAGAGACAAAGAAAAAGGGGTGAAGGGGAGATTATGGAGAAAGAGTGATCAAATGGGAAATGGACACACACCATGCTCAGTTTACATTATTCATGTCAAGCAGTTATGAAGGCTCAATTATGAACTGTATCAAAAGCTGTCTAACAATTACATCTACTGATATACAGTTTGCTTTCTGAACTACAGCCAATGCACTTTTAGTTTTATCTCTGTTGACCTGGCTTGAAGATTATGGGAAACACATCCTACATCCAGAACATTTAAAGTACGACATATACTTGTTCTACACAACTTTGATTCAAATGAAGTAATATCTTTTTACATTCTGTTGTGAGACATACTAACCAATTCTATTACTGACTACAAGCAACACACACACATATATATATATCTATTTATCTACCGTTACTGCTGTAAACCAAAAAGAGGTGCTTAGTACATACACCATGTAACTGTCAACAGGTGAGGAACTATATGATATGAAACACATCAGACTCTACCTGTGGGAGGTGTGGACTGCTGTTACACTCAACATCTTCCTCTGGCTGAAGATTAGAAGCAGCAGGCAAGAAAAACAAAGTGTTAGTGAAGACAGTCTTCTGCAATACATGTTGTGAAAGCAAACACCACCATCCCAACCCCACCTCCACCACCATTCAGACAACCAGACACTCTCTGTTTCACTGTCATCTAATGCATCACGAAACCATCAAACGACACAAAAAGAACAAAATAACAACAGCAAGGAAGGCACAGCCATCCCTGATTCATGATTCCAACTTCATTTACCACACAGTTTACTGTAGGGACATAAAACAAAACCAAAACACACGCTGAAGTACTGGAGTGGAACAGTGTAATCTGGAAAGCTTTTTGTTATTGCAGTGTTCAACAAATTCTATGTGAATCTTTTTCAAATAGTAAAATCAATGTTGAAACATTCACTTCAGACTTACGACTTTCATCATGCATGAGCACCATCTCTACACAGGCAACAGCCAGACAGGTTTTACTGATATTCACCACTCTACCCAATTTCACACACACGCTTGTCAGTCTGCATGTACCTGCAGACAGTACCCATCTCACACAGAACCAAAGCTTTACAAGTTAACAACACAGTCCTGCAGTTACAGCAAAGTTCCATCACCCCATGAACAAACATAATGACCAATCACCATTATTCACCATGCCAAACAATTATCTCATCTATCTACTCCTGATGGGGGAGACTGCACTTTTGTGAGGGAGAGAGAAACCCAGTCATGTTCAATAAAGACTGACACTGTACCCAGAAAGCCAGTCATGTTCAATAAAAACTTATATTGTACCCAGAAAGACATTCATGTTCAATAAAGACTTACACTGTGCCCAGAAAGACAGTCATGTTCAATAAAGAATTACACTGTACCCAGAAAGCCAGTCATGTTCATTAAAGACTTACACTGTACCCTAAAAGCCAATCATACTTACATTGTACCCAGAAAGCCAATCATGTTCAATAAAAACTGACACTGTACCCAGACTTACACTGTACCCAGAAAGCCAGTCATGTTCAATAAAGGCTTACATTGCACCCAGAAAGCCAATCATACATACATTGTACCCAGAAAGCCAATCATGTTCAATAAAAACTGACACTGTACCCAGAAAGCCAGTCATGTTCAATAAAAACTGACACTGTACCCAGAAAGCCAGTCATATTTAATAAAAACTTACACCATACCCAGAAAGCCAATCATGTTCAATAAAAACTGACATCGTACCCAGAAACCCATTCATTTTCAATAAAAATCGAAACTGTAACCAGACACCCAATCATGTTCAATAAAACCTTACATCGTACCCAGAAACCCAATCATACTTACACTGTACCCAGAAAGCAAATCATACTTACACAATATACCCAGAAAGCCAATGATGTTCAATAAAAACTTTTACTGTACCCAACACAAGAGCACTGGGTGGAGCAAAAGACAGAAGATGACACCACATCTTTATAAAATACTGACACGGATAACTGTACATGACTTGATGACTGTGTAGGCTGAGGAGTGAATGTCATGTCCTGTTGCGAGGTGACACAAGAGACTGACAAAGTTTCAGTTTCCCAAGGAGGCATCACTGCATTTGGACAAATGCTTACATGCTGCATCACATCTGCTGGGCAGATGCCTGACAGCGGCATAACCCAATGTGCTAGTCAGGCCTTAAGTGCTTATATATATGTTTGTGTATCTATCAGAGTGTACTTCTGCAGAATTTTGTCATAGGTCGACATTCTCGCTGCCATGGGTTCTTTTTCAGTGCACTAAGTGTGTGCTGTACACATGACCTCAGATTATCACCTCATCCGAATGACTGGATGCTCAGTTTGATTTTCCAGTCAAACCTGGGAGAAAGGGCGAGAGCAGTAATCAAACACAGATCTTCACAGACACTGTGTACTTATCCTGGACAACACTTACATGGATGAGTGCGGCAGACCTGGTGATGTGAGAGGGAGATGCCTGTTGGGGGGAGCCACCACTCCGACATCCCTGCAGCAGCTGCATCAACAGTGGACTCTGGGCTTCCCCATCCCCTGGGCCAGTCCTCAGGTTCAGCTCCTTGGCTAGAGCCTCCCGGCTCTCTGCCTCCTCCGTCTGCAACACCCTTACTGTGACATCTCTCAACCACATCGCTCTCCACATCGCTCACAAGTCAACATCCCCACTGTGGTATCTCTCAACCACTCACTCTCCACATCACTCACAAGTCAACATCCCTACTGTGACATCTCTCAACCACACTGCTCTCCACCACATCACTCACACATCAATACCCCTACTGTGACATTTCTCCACATCGCTCACACATCAACAGCCCTACTGTGACATTTCTCAACCACATCGCTCACACATCAACACCCCTACTGTGACATTTCTCAACCACATTGCTAACACATCAACACCCCTACTGTGACATTTCTCAACCACATCGCTCACACATCAACACCCCTACTGTGACATTTCTCAACCACATTGCTAACACATCAACACCCCTACTGTGACATCTCTCAACAACATCGCTCACACATCAACACCCCTACTGTGATATCTCTCAACAACATCGCTCACACATCAACACCCCTACTGTGACATTTCTCAACCACATCACTCACACATCAACATCCATACTTTGACATCTCTCAACCGTATCACCACATGTCACACATGAAAATCTCTGCTCTGATATCTCTCCATAACATCGCTCACATTTCACTCATCAGCATCTCTTCTTTGACATCTTCCCACCACATCACTCACACATTACACACATCAACATCTCCACTGTGTCATCTCTTCCCCACACTGCCACTCTTCATACATCAACATTTCTACCGTGACATCTCTCCCCTCACACATATTCACTTTTCACACACCAGCATATCTACCAAAACATCAACAAAAACTTACCAGGCCAGTTTCAGGGTCAAAGACAGCTGCAGTGAACTCCAGGTGGAAGAAATCCAAGAATTCTCGCACCATACCGGTCACCAGGCGCCCTGCATCATGTGGGAAGCCTGATAACATCTAGACCAGGGCTCTTTGTAGCAGACTAAAACTCTGCTCTTTTTTTTCTTTTATACTACAACTGCTTTTGACCAGATACTGTTGCATGCAATGTTAATGACCAGAAAGGTGTGATATCGTCTTTTGTAAATCTTTTGATGATACTGGCCAAACCTTCACACTTTATAACATGAAGTACCATATGTAAATGTCCCTTGATTCAGACAATCATTTTGATCCAGCTTTGGAAACAAAAAGCTAACAGAGTAAAGGTACCTTGCTCCTTGAACAGATTCCTTGCTCTTTAAAAAACAAACAAAACAAAACACCAAACACACACACACACAAAAACACCATTTTTGTCCTGCTGCTAACATGTCATACACTTAAAATGTTAAGCAGGTTATAAAGAAAAAAAAGAAAAAAGAAAAACGCAAGCTGGCAACAGGAGGGTATCCTAAAAGGCAATGTTGATCGCTCTCCCCACCCCCCTTCAACCTCTAAAAAGAAAAAAAAAAGGGGGATTAAAGATTACCATCTTCTGTTGACAGAAAGCTGTTCAGTTTCTTGTTGAGGAATGGTGCTCTGTTCTGTAACCAAATATGGAACATCACTGAATAACATGTACATAAACAACATTGAATAGCATGTACATAAACAATAATAATAATAATAATGGATACTTATATAGCACACTATCCAGAAATCTGCTCTAGGTGCTTTACAAAAACGCTTTTGATAACATAAAACATTATATCTATGTTACATACACACACCAAAATGTGACCACACACACACACACACACACGCACGCACGTAAAAACAACACTGAATAACATGGACATGAATACAATGAGCCACATGGCAATTTTTTTTTTTTACTGCTTTGCTTGTCAACTGTCAGAGTGACTCGGTCTACAAGTATAGAGGTATAAATGTACACACAGAAGGGAGACAAGTGTGACTAGGGTTACGAGAAACAGTGTTCAGAAGTGACAATGTGGACAAGCAAACCAGGACTTGGGGAGTACTAGCGGAAGCCAAGAAGCCCTCATTTGGACAGCCAAGGGCTGGAACTACACGCTGAAATGGGAACACCAAGTCTCACATCTTCTTGTCTTATAACCCACCACTCTAAAACTGTCACTGCAGATAAAAATTAGTCTTCTTATCAAGTGTTTCTAAAACAGACATTGCAGATAAAAATGAGTCTTCTTATCAAGTGTAAGTTACAACAATAAAACTTTTAAAAGGTAAATGACTACTTCTTGGCATTCACAGCTTGCCATTCTGTGATAAATGCATGACACCTTGGTTTGTTGGAGGCCGCACGCTGACCTGGTACCTGTAAAAGACAGGAGACAGCTGCATGGAACTAGTCACATCATGACATAGTAAAGGAGTACACAAAGATTGTGTATTGTACTGACCTGCACTTGCTCTTGCTCCTCCAGGGCCAGGAACACACTGGCCCGCAGCTGTGCCTGAAAGATTTATAAGAAAAAGAAAGAAAGAAAAAAGTGTAAAAATGAAAAGCTTTCATGTTTTAAACAGTATCTATTAAAAACATTAAAATACGAGTACCATGTGAGAGAAATCAGTGCGCTTCAGTCCAATCCATTTGAACACAGAAAATATAACAAACTACCTATACAACAAACATGTATGTAGTAAATATACAATACAGTTGAAATATATATCATTTAACTTAGTACTCCCAGTTAGCTCCCCTGACTTTCCCCACAAATGACCCATTTGTGTGGGAAACAAATAAAATCACCACAAAAAATATAAAACAAAATAAAAATTTTAAAAAATTATAACTTATGAACTGAAAATTTCCTAACTGATTAGTAACATAATGTGTTAGCTGGGGACAAAACATAAAACGTCCTTCCTCCTTATGCTATCATACAGTGAAATGATGAAGGTATCCATATTTTTGTTCAAAATTTGCACACACTGATGATTTCCAGAAAAGCACAAAGAGTTTGAAGAATGTTAAAAAGCCATGACAGGGCCCCTTCATCTAACTCTGTTGTTTGTCTTGTGACTGAGACAAAACTGGGTCAGACACCATTTATGGAAATTAGGTGCCACTCCAAAAAATCAAAACCATCTAAGGCCATGATTGGAGCCCTTCGTCTGAAACAGTTGTGAACAGTATGGCCCCAATCAGGGCCTTTCGTCCAGAGTGAGTTAATGTAAATAGGTGTGGTCATTAAAAGCAGCCTCTTTTTTTTTCTTTTTTTTTTTTACACCTTATTTCTGGAAAATAAATTCAATGTGACATTGAAAATTTGAGCAAGTTCAACAAGTTTGGATAATATATTACGCTATGTATTCATAAGGCTTGCAAATTTTTTTAGCATTTGGATGGAACTGAAACTATTCATACAGGAGGTGAAGCAAAAGAAAACAAAAGACATACTGAAACTGTGGGAGAAAGGGAGGGGTAGAAGGAAAGAGTGAGCTGTGCTATTCATCATTTTATGCTTAGGAAAATGATTATTCCCCATTCATTTTTTTGTTTGTTTGGGGTTTTTTAAAATTTTTTTATCCAAACTCTCTGTACTGTATACTACACACTGATTGTTATGTCAAAGCCCTGATATCAACCTGTGTGGTCAGCTGGGCTATAAAACAATAATGATATTATCATCAATAATATCAGATTGTACTTACATGGCCCAAACTCCCCATACATATATATTTTCATACACAATAGTGCATAACAACATACCTCTGTACATGGAAAAACAACACATATGTTCATGTGTGTATCTATACACCAAGACAATACTACAGATTACAGATAGAACAGTCACACATACACACACACATGGACAAAAAATGCCCAACACTTGCACACACACATTTCTGCACACACATGCTCCCGCACACTAAATCACCCACACACAGACACACACATACTACATGATGGTTTCAGTAGAGGGTGAAGTGGGGTGGCTAGGAGAAGGAATGCAGACAATTAACAATGCTTCATCACACAAAAAGGTCAGTTTGAACAGGTGGGTTTTCAAGTTTGTTCTCAAAGAGGATAACATTGGTAAGTGACTGAGATCCAGAGTAAGAGAATTCCAAACAGAAGGTGCTTGATACTTAAGGACTCTTTGGCCAAATGTCTAAATGGTTTTGGGGACTCAAAGAAGCTTTTCAACAGAAGACCTGATAGAATGGAAAGGACAAAGATTGTGTTATATATAAAAAAAAAATTTTTTTCCCCTCAAACTTTTTTCATTAATTTTTTTTGGGTTTACACTTTTCAAGTGAATACAAAAGACATTTACATAAAAAGTAAATATGCATCATGAATATATCAATTGTGTATTTAACATTTTATGTATTAATGTATATAATATATTCCTTCCAGAACTTTTAAAGTTGGGCAGAGTAAAAACCAAAAATACTCTGGACTAAAGGACCTGTCAAGTTTTGAATAAATCTTCATGATATTTAAGTGCATAAAAAAACTTCTACATTTGATCTTTGTACAGGTTTCACAACATGTCAGTAAATGAATGGTGTCAGTAAAGATGTGTAGTGTAGCTTCCCTTTTGGGGATGTTAGTGTGTCATTTCTTTGCTAGCTAATGGTTAGCACAAACAGGGATGGTTTATAATTGTCATTTGTTTCTTTGTCTGACCAAGATCAACAGCACTTATCCGCTGTTTAGTTCCATCTTTTTCAGTCTTTGCTTGTTTTCCTGATTATATTAAACACACCAAAGTTTCAAGTTGTCTCATTAGTCATTATATTCTGTACTATATGGCCTTGTCCAGTCTAACTAAATTAATATTGTTATTTGTGTTTCACATTTCTTTAACTGTGGTTCAGCATGCTTAAATAAAATGCAGGGTATGGAAGCTTCCTTTTTGGCAGAGGTTTTGTTTCCATTACCAGCTGAACTGTTAAATGGGATGAAGGATCTTTACCATAAATGACATGTAACTGAATTTCACAAAATTTCTCCATTCATTATATGTATAGAAAGGTGTTTCAGTATTAGCTAGTCTCCACATCTCTGTTGACCTGGGTGATTGGAAAAAATTTCTACTCAGCAAGTGCTGCAGGGATTGAACTCAGGCCCTTACTGAAAGTGAAATGCTCCAAGTCTTATCACTCAACTGTTGTGGCTATTCTAGTTCCCTTGATCAATATTTTCAGAAGTTTTGAATGACTGGCAACTTCCCATGGAGAGATGACAATTTCTATTAGAATAATTAAAACAACCAGAACAATGGATATAACTGCACTACTGAAACAATGATGTGATATTTCCAAGGCAGAAGTTGCAGTCCTTAACAGAATCATAAAAAATGCCACCAAGATCACCGGGGCTGACCTACCTTCTCTAAATGACATAATTCGCAAAAACGCAAAATCAATCAGCCAGGATGAATCACATCCAACTTTTGGGATTTTCGAGAAACTCCCCTCTGGTTGACAGAACAGAGGTATAAGGACGAAAACCAATCGCTTTGCCAATTAAAGCTTTTTACCCAAAGCAGTCAATGCCTGTCTCTTGAAGAAATCCAGTATGATAAATAGAATTGTGCAATCAACAACCATCTACCTGAAGATCTAGTTATCAGTCCCATCCACATGTAATATGCTGCTTCTGTTCAAACGTGTGTGTGTGTGTGTATGTGTGTGTGTGAGAGAGAGAGAGAGAGAGGGAGTGTGTGTGAGAGAGAGAGAGACAGAGGCAGAGAGAGAGAGAGAGAATGTGTGTGTGAGAGAGAAAGAGAGAGACAGAGGCAGAGAGAGAGAGAGAGAGAGAGAGAGAGTTTGTGTGTGCGTGAGAGACAGAGAGAGAAAGAGAGAGACAGAGGCAGAGAGAGAGAGAGAGAGTGTGTGTGTGTGTGAGAGAGAGAGACAGACAGACAGAGACAGAGGCAGAGAAAGACAGAGAAAATGTTTGTGTGTGTGTTAGAGACAGAGAGAGAGGCACACACACACACACACACACACACACACACACACACACACACAGGGAGAGAATGTGTGTGTGAGAGAGAGAGACAGAGGCACAGAGAGAACGAACGAACGAACGAACGAAATTGTTTTAATGAACTTTGGCCATGGACCACAATTCAAAACCAGGGGACTGGGGGTGGGCATGGGAAGGGGTATTATAACACTTGAATAGATGACACAATATCATAATATTCATGGACTTGACATTAATTCTACTTAATTAGGTCTGAGTATATGATTTCTCCTTTTGATCGCATGGAAAATAAATTTGATCAATATTTTCAGAAGTTTTGAATGACTGGCAACTTCCCATGGAGAGATGACAATTTCTGTAAGAATAATTAAAACAACCAGAACAGTGGATATAACTGCACTACTGAAACAATGATGTGATATTTCCAAGAGTGTGAGAGAGAGAGAGAGACAGAGAGAGTGTATGTGTGTGCATGTGTGTGCGTTCATGTGTGCGTGCATGTGTGTGTGTGTGTGTGTGTGTGTGTGTGTGTGTGTGCAGTGCCTGCATGTGTGACAATGCACAACTTTTTTTATTTACATGCACTTGTATGTATCCTAATTTCTACTGTATATGTGTTTGTGTATGATTTTCGATTTATGTTCGTACCTTGATATGTACTATCCCCCCCATATTCCTTGTGACCCCGGTACACTTGGTAATAAAGACATATTCTATTCTATTCTATATCACCCCTTCAACCTTTCTGACACTGACAGCTCGGCAAAGACATGCTGAGACTGTACAATAAAGATATCAATGATTTTGCTTAAATGATCCACGAAATAAACATGAGAGAACCAGCCAACCAACAAACTAACGGGTCAAATGCACAACTGTTCGGAATTCGAATCGGCAAGCACACACATGTTTCCTGTGTCTGCTGCTATTAGTCACAAGTTTCCATCATCATGGGACAAAAAAACTAGAGATGGACGGATGTCAATTGCCATCAGTACTTCAATGAGTTCTGTATACTTTACAGATTTTCAGAATTATATGTATAGCGAGTGTCGATAACTGTCATGAAGACTTACGCGAAGTTTTCCGAGAGTTCCATTTGCTTCAAGCGTTTGGGCAACCAGGTCCCGAAGTTCGGTGTCTTCGTCGGCAGACATGTTGAACGTCCATAAACAATGACATTTGCGCATGCGCGGAAAAGGAACGTGCGGATAAAACTTCTGAT
Organism: Babylonia areolata; assembly: GCF_041734735.1. NCBI lineage: Eukaryota > Metazoa > Mollusca > Gastropoda > Neogastropoda > Buccinidae > Babylonia > Babylonia areolata. The sequence goes on along the minus strand of NC_134898.1, from coordinate 6,494,035 downwards.
TTGAATGGTTTTTACATACAATACCTGTATTTACATACTGGTGGAACATTCTGTGCATAACAGGAATCATCTACAAAAAACAAAACAAACTAACTGTGATGTGAAATTTATAATGTTTGTTGTTTGAAGCCATGGAAATGACCAATGAAATTCATTGCCTAAGAAATTGACCAATCGAAAAAGGCTTCATGCAGAAATGTGACGTTGACGCGGCACGCTTGAGTCTCACTTTGTGAACGAGGGCTTGACAGACGCTGCACAGTTGGTCCATACACATCTGAAAGAGTTGGTAAGTTTACAAGTTAAAGAAGTATAATTTGCTTTCAAGATGACTTTAAGCACGTATTTGTCATTGCATAAGCTTATTTTCTCATGTCAACCCAATAACAAGCGCGTAGTTTGCTTTTTCACTCTTGGTTTAAAAAGACTCGACCCACCCTCCGCTGACCTTTTGAGTTTGACCAGCGAACATTGGCACAATCTCAGCGATTGCTTATGTTTGTGATTAGAGTTTTTATTTTTGACTTGAAATGATCTCCGTGCGCAAATCAGTTTCAGCTACACTTTTCTCAAATTTTTTTTATTCACAATTCCAGGCATGGGAAAACCTGCGTCATTTTTTCTTCCACCCCCCCCCCCTCCGCCCCCCACCTCCCCTCTGCAAGATTTGAAAAAGACAAGTAGGTTACGAAGAAACACCTAATACCAAATTTGGTTTGTGCCGACTATAGGCTAGATATCAAACATGGATTCATGTAGATATTGCCGACCCTCTGTAATTTTGAACTTGTGCCATTGCAGATGATTGGGATGAGTAGGCATAACTTAACTGGTAGAACTTTCTGAGGCGACCAAAGTTCCTTGAAGAGTTGAAAGGAAACAATAGAACTCGGGGTAATATTGCACTGTTGGTGGCACTCCATATGGTTGTATCAATGGAAGCTATTGACTGAAGGGAGGACAGCATATTTGCTGCTTTTGTCTACATCAGCCTTTGGCATTGCTCGAGATATTGAGTAACATTTAGATGGCCATGGAACTCTCCAGCAGTCTATTCACTGTAAAGTTTAACGATTGACGTAGTATTATTGCATACTTTTTATATGTTGGAAACAATTAGACTTCAAATTGTAATTACAACTGAATAAAGGAACCTAGAGTTGTGTTCAATTTCCAGAAATTCTCTATACAGTCTGTTGTAATTTGTATTTCATTTTTAGCTGTCATTCTTTTCTTTTTCTTTTTTTGAGTAGATCATCTGGTGCTATTTCATCACTAATAATGTTTTTGTTTTGTTTAAACATTGTAGATATCTACAGAGTCCTACAAAATGCCTCTTCAGGAAATTGGTGACCGCATCAAGAACTACAAAAATAAAGGCAGAGATGTAGAGGTAAGTAAAAACTGCAGTATCTTGTTGTATTGAGATATATAATTACATGTTTTTAAAAAGATGCAAGAAACCTGTTTATATATTTATTCAAAAAAAATCAAATATTCATGTGTAAATGAAAGAACTTTGGATGCTAATTCAACTTGGCAAATGTTGCCGTCAAATCAAAATCTGACTGAAGTCTGCCATAATTATGTTTAAACTCATTGTCACTGTAGCCCATGTCTTACGAATGATCAGATAGCCAAAGTGACAAATTTAACATGATCCAGTAAATGAGTAATGGATGGGAAATATATTGACTAGATAATAACTGTACATTTTTCAGCTCTTTCCTCATTGCACAAAGCACTGTGCAGTCCACACACATGCATACCAAACACACTCAGTACTCAACTCAAATCATGCACAATAAACATGTGCATGCGCATAAAAATTTGTACGTACAATACATACATGCATCCATACATACAAAATTATATACATACATATTTTGAACGCACACACAATACAGCGTGACAAACGTACCTACACAATCAACTTTCATGTATGAGAGAGGGTCAGAGGAAATGCTTGAGGTTAGATTTAAAGGAAGGCAGATTGAGGACTTTAATACTATATATAGGCATGTGCCTACATACAGCAATATACATCAATGTAAAGAAAAGACTGAAGTAATTCCAGTTTCAGTTGATCGCAATCTGTAGTTTGAATTGTTGAATGCTTGTTTCAGGAAATGCGCAGGAGGAGGAATGAAACCTCTGTGGAGCTGAGAAAAGCCAAAAAGGAAGAAAACCTGCTGAAACGGCGAAATGTTGTCCTGTCTGATGAGGAAGATTTGGCAACCAGTCCTGTGCACAATGCCAGCAAGGTAATGTGAATCATTGTCCCTGAAACCAACACACTATACTGTGACTGCAAACCCTTCAGATAGAGTAGTCATACAGGTGTCGGGCTGGCACATAGTGTAAAATGTGATTAAGTCTGCACTTTGTCTACACTTTTATTATAAGCATGTTTTCTTGTGCATTAATTTTTACCACAAGGAATCTATCAATTATACAGTTATTCCTGTTCATACCCTCTTGCCTTAAAGAGAATGTTTATGAATGAAATATGACTATAAATTTGATAAGTGGAGATTGATAACTAGAGCTCGCTTCTCTTTTGTTGCATCTTGAAACCGAACGGTGAAAATGAAGTTATTTTGAAAACTGATTTTAATGAGTGGACAGTCTGTGTGTGCAGTTTTGTATTTCTCTAAGATATATTGTACATCATATATATTATATGTGGGCAAATTATTGACTGCCTTGATTGATAACTTATTTACACTGAGACTCTAGAATGAGGTGGAATGAAGCCTTTTTCTTGAGCTTAGCCCACAGTTTTGCAATTGCACACAGGCATGTTTAGGTCATAATGCGGAAACTGGTTTGCAAATCAGTAAGGACACCTGATCACATAAATTTGTTCAGTAAAACTAAAAGTTTGCTTTTGTTGAATTTGAAGGCGTTAAACTTCTGTCAGAGTAATCTATTATGATTTACACAACTTCTAAACTGCAATCTTGATGCCTGTTAACATGAAGATGTTGGAGGGATTTGTGGCCTTCGTAAAAAAAGAAAAGAAAAAAAAGACAGCTTTTGAAGAAGCCACAACTGTTCCATCTTTCTCATTGGAAGACCTTTTAGCATGGTCATAAGTTTTGTAATTCAGCTTTCATAGTTTCAAGCAGTAGGAATACCACAAAACTTGTCTGGGTCAACCAGAAGAATGACTGGTCATGCTAGAGTGCCTTGATTAGTGGACAGATCTACATGTCATCACAGCCAGTTGGAAGGAAAAAATATTTTCATACCATTGCATTTATTTTGTTGAATCATTTTCATAGCATGTTTTACTTAAGCTTTTTGAAGCATATCTTATTGTTTGAGGCTCGGAAAGTGTGTTTTTTTTCTGGAATGCTACCATAAGAATAGAACACTTTGAAAATAAAGTGTATCAGCTAAAAAGGTGAAAGATACAGATCATAAGACAAAGTACATGTCTTTTGTGCAGGCTGCCACATTACAAGAGATTATCGCAGGGATTCAAGGGGAGGACACGGACAAGCAGTTTGAGGCCACGCAGGCGTGTCGCAAAATGCTGTCCCGAGAGCGCAACCCTCCCATTGGTGATGTGATTAAAGCGGGTGTGGTTCCTCGCCTGGTCACCTTTCTGCAAAATAGTCAGCTGTAGGTATCGGTGTACAAATCACTCGTCACACTAATGCAGAAATGTGTTTAAGCAAGTCATTTTATTTTTATAGTAAATAGTATGTGGACTGGTCAGCTTTCAACACTACTTGATCAGGTTAATGTAAATGTGTTAGTGGTGTACAAACTCATGCTGATAATATGTAGTCTTGACGGATGATAATTTTTCTCTGTTCCAACACTGATTTGGGTGATGTGTTCATAGAGCGAAAGCAGCATATTATATTAATGTGCTGTTTACTGGAGTTCTGGCACAATTTGATCCGAATGGTCAGTTTTTTTATGGTTATTTTCCAGTTGGGTGTAGTTGCAGGTTTTACACCTCAACGTCGTTTTTTTCTTGTCATTGAATAACATAAAACCCTATTGTAACCTTGCAATTTCATATAGTTTGGTTATTTGATATGGAATATACATGAATGTAAGGTATGTTAAAGTATTGTCAGCAGATACAGAAGGAGAATAGAACATCAGGTGGTAGTATTGCTTTTTGTTATCAGATCTGAACTTCAGTTTGAGGCAGCCTGGGCCTTGACCAACATCGCCTCTGGTACCAGTGAGCAGACCAAGGTGGTGGTGAATGCTGGTGCTGTGCCCCACTTCATACGTCTCCTCAGTTCTTCTGATCTCACTGTTAGTGAGCAGGCTGTCTGGGCTCTTGGAAATATTGCAGGTAGGATTAGCAACACTTAAAAACTGGCTTTAATCCTTAATTGTAAATTGTCATTGCATCCACATGCTCCAGAGTGGGTTATGTGCATGTCAGTGATGTTTGATGCTTTTACTGGATGAATTTAATTGATTTCTAGATCATGTCAAGACTAAAGAGAATGTATACATCAGTTTGAGTAAACTGATCATTAGAATATCAAAGACTGTAAGGATCAACCTTTGCAATAGTTGTCTTGGATGTCTTTGTCAAAATTGTCAAAAGAACATTTTACAGTTTTTACATTTTTGTGAATTTTAAATTTTTATTCTAGTTTGTACCCACCACATGGCCCTTGGGGTTGGCCCCCAGCTGCAAACTTTTCAGTATTTGAAAAATCATTCACTCCCACCCATGAAAGTTTTTGTGGAAAGTATAGTCTAGACTTAAATTCTGACAGTGTCAATAATACTAGTAAGGAAATGAATTGGGGGTTGGCAGTGCTGAACATATTTTGATGCTGGTGACAAAAACAGCAGTTACTGAAGTGATTAGTCACCTTGATTGATGGCTCAGAGGACAGGTTCAAAACTCATCAGAGCCATGTAATACAAGATGTATACTTAGATTAGAAGACAGCAGTCACACAGTTATCATCCATTTCACAAATGTCTTTGGAAGTGATCATCACCATAAATTTTTATGTGGCCCAGTTGATGCCAAATTCTATTATGAAAGGGGGTTAAAATTCAGTCTTGATGAGTAACCCCATCCCAAATATTGAAATATGAGTGGGAGTAACTGAACTTAACAAATCTAATGGCGCCATCCTAATGCAAGTATATAGTCTCATGGTGACCTAACATTGTTGCAGTAAACTGCCAGAACTGGAGATGTGACAGAAGCCCAGGTGTGAATGAACAGCAGTAGAAGTTACTGATACAGAATAAAATCACAACTCAAACTGGACCTTTTAGAGCTTAACCATTGTCATGTTTATGTTTATGTTGGACTAGACTGTGGACTGAAAGTGTAGGTTGGTGACACTTTCCAATAAGATGAATAAAGATGTATTGTCTGCAGAGTATTTATGTACTGCAGTATTAAAGTTACGTTCATTATATTACCTAATTTTTCCTTTCTTTCAGGTGATGGCACAGTTTTAAGAGATTTTGTGACCAAGAGTGGCATTCTTGAGCCTTTGCTGAAACTTGCAACTTCAAGTGTTCCGGTAAGTTGTCTTGAAATTTGTCTTTTGACCATTCTGTTGGCAGTTAAAACTGGCAGGCGCACATGCACTACTTACAGCATGAAGCAGAACCTGACCTGGACTGCCCACCACGAGCTTCCACACACGCACCCACTCGTCCACACGTGTACTTGTTAAATCACTTGATGACCTCATCTCCCCACCCCACCTCACCCTTAAGGTTTTATTTGATGAACCATCTGTAAACTGATGCAATGAAAACATGCATTATCAGTCTCATTGTGTAAACTGATTCTGTCAGACAGCTCTACCATTTCATGTAACTTGATTTGAGTTTGAATTTAGTATAATGAATTGGTCATTCATGTCACAATGCCATCATGAAAAAGCTTGCAGGAAATATTTTGTCATGATTCAGCTTTAACAGTAAACAGTATCCCTTGAATGTGGGTCTGTAAACCTGTTCCTGTATCCTATGATGTGCACCTGTGCAGGCCGGCTTCATGCGCAACATTACCTGGACCATCTCCAACCTGTGCCGCAACAAGGACCCTCCCCCCAAGTTTGAGGTGGTCAGTCAGTGCCTGCCAGCCCTGCGTCTCTTGCTGCAGCACTCTGACAGAGAGGTGCTGGCTGATTCCTGCTGGGCTCTCTCCTATCTCACTGATGGAACAAATGAACAGATTCAAGCTGTCATTGATTCAGGTTTGGAAAGTTCCCTTTTTTGTCTTTTTTTAATTAATCAAAGTGTTGCTGGAGTGGGGTTGTGGAAAGAATATTACACTAAACTGTGTCAAAAAGATGTCATTGATGTCTGTCAATAAGCTATTTGTGGTCTGTCCACAAGCTATGTGTCACTGATGTCTGCACAAGGTGTGTGCTGTGTCCAGGTGTGAATGGCCTGTTGACAGGTGTGGTGTCTGCACAAGGTGTGTGCTGTGATGTTGCAAGAAGCCAGGTGTGACTGTTGACAGGTGTGGTGTCCCGCCTGGTGGAGTTGCTGGGCAGCAATGAGCCGTCAGTGCTGACCCCTGCCCTGCGTAGCGTGGGCAACATAGTGACTGGCAATGACATGCAGACCCAGGCTGTGGTGGACTGTGGAGCACTGCGGGCTTTCCCGTACCTGCTGCAACACCCAAAGTGCAGTCTGCAGAAAGAGGCTGCCTGGGCCCTGTCCAATATCACTGCTGGCAACAGGTCACAGATCCAGGCTGTCATTGACGCCGGATTAATCCCTCACCTCATCAGCCTCATGCACAGGGTAGGCACCTCTTCTCCCTTTCTTTCCATCTTGGTCTCCATAAACAGTTTGAGAAAAGATAGTTTTTTATTTTTGTTTCCATATGACCAGTCATGGACATTGCCTGTTCTTTTGCTGCCACTTCTACATTGTTAAATGCAGTGATAATTTCTCAGTATTCTAGCAAATTAAAATTTGTCAAGATTATTACATCAGATTTTTATCCTGCCAATGCTAATGTTTGAACGTGAATGAATTTTGTTGTAGAAAGGCAGCAAGTTGTGAAAATGACTGTGCTCAGAGGTTGGTCTCTGACCTAGGATAGGCACTATATAAGTATCCATATCATGATTGGTTGGAAGATTTAGCAACTGGACACAAGGAGGGAAATAATGTGATGGACAAATGATAGCTGGGGCAAGGTGGTGGCCAAAGTGAAGTGGTTTTGTTTCAGGGTGACTTCAAGAGTCAGAAGGAGAGTGTGTGGGCCATCACCAACCTGACGTCTGGCGGCAGTGTTGAGCAAGTGGGCTACGCTCTGGAACAGGACTGCCTGCCCCCTCTCTGTGCTCTGCTGTCAGCCAAAGACACCAAGATCATTCTGGTCATCCTTGATGCCATCTCCAACATCTGTAATGTAAGTAACCAACTAGGCAGTATGACTAAAAAGCTTTCAGAATGTAAACATGAGACCAGAAATTCCTACAATGTTAAGGAAAGAAAATGCATTTAACCTCATCCTGGTCATGAGGACAGTTTCCTTTGTTGAGGAACCTCTCCATGCTAAAAAGAATGGTGTTCAAAACCTTTTCCAGTTTGGGGAACTGGCTAGTCAATTTCCTTGCTGCTCCATATGGTGCATTACTGATACACTGCAATGTCCTGAATTCCCTGATCACCTTCCTGACTTTTGAGGCCCACCCCCTCAAGTTTGGGATGCAAAGACGTGTGAGTGAGAGGTAACTGATGTGTGCAGATGGCCAAGGGAATGACTCAGCTGGACAGCCTGTGTCAACATCTGGAGGAGCTGGGAGCTGTGGACAAAATTGAGCAACTGCAGGAGCATGAAAACCAGAATGTCTACAAGGCAGCACAGGGGCTGATTGATAACTACTTTGGTGCTGAGGTAGGTCACTTTACCATTGACATCTTCTTGAGCTGTTTACCTACCTCCCTTTGTCCTTGAAACTGCCATGTGATCTTCACTCTTGTTGGGGTGAAGTTGTGATGGCCACCCTCTCCCTACACCCATGGTCCTTAAAGATTGGACAAGGCACAGTAACTGCCAGTATATTGTTCAGTAAAATATTTAATCCTGTTCATCAGCTTAGTTTGTGGAAATCAGCAATACAACCCAATTTTGTGGGCCTTAAACATAATTACATTAAAGAAAAAGGTGTCATGGACAGTGGTGAACAATTCAGGTTATTTTGAAATGTAGTGCAAGCTGAATTGTTCCAGCCCAGGACATGAATTACATGGGAGTGTTTCTGAGTTAACACGAACTTATATCGGGTATAAACCCAGTAATGTAGCATGAGCAAGTGCCATCAGGACAATGCTACAGACAGAACTTTTCATTTGAAATCCAGAGCTCAAAACTTTTATCCCATGTTCGATCCACCTTTTAAATTTAGTGCCAGATGTGTGTGTGAGTATAACTTGGTAAAGTGTATGACAGTTTGCACATTATTTTATTCTCTCAAAAAAAATTTAATAGTATCAAGCAGATTTAATGTGCAATATGATACATGCAATTTTAACGTTGGCATCTTTCAACATGTTTACAATGATTAATTACATTTGTAATGAATAATATGCAATACTTTTTACATGAATGTCCTTTATTATTGCTTCTTTTAAAGTCATCTGTCCTGTTTAATGTTTTCGTGTTGAGTACTTGTTTCACCACCGGTGATGTAATTTCTCATGAGATCTGATGCAGTTTGATCCATGATTTTAGCTGTATGACTTTCAGCAGCCTTGGTCCACACAGCCCCTTGCGTTTCCCTACAGACTACCCATTTCTTAGGGTTAGGAAAAAAAAAATCACAAAAAATACAAAACATAAAGTAACTGAATGAAACTCACTGTGCTTGACCTGACCCCTCTCGTGTCATGTGAACGCCCACCCCACTCCCTCTTCACTGCTCTCAGAAGCTGAGTCACTATCTGTAACTTCTTGCCGGTAGCTTTCTTCACTGCAGATACTTTATTCTGTGTCATATGTTGAAACCTTCACTTCAGCAGCAGTAAAAGCCGCTGTCATGATCTAGTTTGCTCCAAAAAATTCCACTTGTATTACCTGTGAAGCCATTTTTGATACTTGTACAGATTAGCTTGTCATGGGTGCTGAACTCATTAGCGATTGTGTTACAGAATCTCGTGAAGAAAATTTCCATTCGACCCTTGACATGTTCGCAGTGCCCGATGTAGCTGCGATTATGTTACACCATGATGAAAATGTGAAAAATTGTCGAAACCTATGGCGTTTCATTGTCCGGAACACTACCTTACATCAGGAACACTATAGTGTTCCATCGTCCGGAGCGAGTTAAGCTGTGATTTATATCTATTTAAAAGACTGCTTGCAATAAAAGAGAAAGAAATGACATTTTGGGAAAGGTTATCAGTCCTGTACATTTGTTTTGCTGTGTGTTCAGGATGAAGATGGTGCCATCGCTGCCCCTGAAGTGGGTGAAGACAACACATTCCAATTCAGTGAGCAGCAGTGTGTTCCCTCAGAGGGCTTCAACTTCTGAATGGAGTGCAGCCTGCACTATCGCACCATCACAACAAGGAACATTTGTCTTGGCATTCCCCCATGTCCATGCATCAAGGACTGGAATGAGGGGCCTGTCAAGAAGCTATCTGTGATTGGACTGTTAGCTCAGGTGGCTCACAGTGTACAGTGAAAGTATGCCATAATGGGGTGTGCAGTGCAGCCTGAGGCAGAAAGCAGCACTCTTTCATGGATGATATTTACAGGGATCTTTGGATATGCTCACCATTTTGATGCTATGACATTAATGTGCGTTTTTTGTCCTTGTGTTTCAGTTTTCATTTTCTTTCTCGTCTCTCACTTTTGTCAATGTCTTGTAGAGTGGAGAGGACTAGAGGGATTTTAAGATACGGAATTGGGGGACTTACGAATTGCATGTCATGTGTGTTTTTCTCAATTGTCCATATGTCTTTACACTAATATAGAGTTAATCTTGCTCACTTGTTGCATTTTGGATGTATTTTTTGCCTTGTGTCTATTGCCATCCTATATGTGTTTATGACAGTTAGCAATAAACGGGTTAAGCAGCTGAAATGTGTGGAATGGACAATTCATTGAAGTTCTGATGATCATACCAAAAATAACGCCCACTTCATCCCCAGATCCACTGACATTGAGCATATATCTCTCACTTTACAGCATAGGGTTGCTAGAAAATAATGGTTGTTCGTCTGCCTTGTTTTCTTTCAATCATGAGAAAAATGTGCTACTATGACTATTGTTGATGGTGACATCAATGAAGACAACGATGGTGGTGATACTAGATCGATTGTTTTAAAAAATGTGTGTTTCTTTTTGTCTGTTTGGTTTGCTTGTTTTCCTCCTTGTTAACTTCCCACACTTATCACATGTTGCGGGTGAGCGCACCCGACACTGTAGATGAGCTTGTCAAGGGAACAACCATGCTTTCTTTCAATCCCATGCTTCATTGTGAGAGAATGCATAGAAGCACCCCCCTCGCTTTCAATGTGAAAGTGATTATCACATTTGTGGGAAAGCATGGGCTACCATCACTAGAATATTTCCTTCATCTGATTTAAAGATGATAAAATAAACTTTCAAGTTCTTATGTGACTGAAAAATCTTGAAATTGACACAAAAATTAATAAGTATCTCAATATTTTAATTGTCAGAATAATAGCCTTGACGGATATAAATTTGATTAAAAAGTTACTTAACCCATTTAAAAAAGGCATTCCTTGCCTATAAGCTTTCAGCTGACTGCACAAAGTGCTTCCCCAGTCCCAAGCCATCCACTGTCAGCAGCCATCTGTTCTACTTTTTCTTTCATGTTTGATTCAATGAACACAAGACAACTTAGTTTGTGTTTATATAGTCGAAACCACTAATAACGAAGTTGGATGTAACGAATGCCAGATGTAACAAAGCAAGGTTGGTCTCATCAAAATCCATCTTTAAATGATGAAAAATAAGTTGGAAGTAACAAAGCCACTTAACAAAATGGTTTTGGGTCTCCAGCATACAGTCACACCGGATGCAACAAAGCTTACTTTTGTGTACGGAAACCATTTCTCTGGAATAGTTGGATTGCTGCAATGTTTGCTTCATATGATCATTGGCTTTTCAAGAGAGATCGAGTGTCTGCATAGGCACATGAAATGTAGAGCTTTCTATGAGTTGCTCTAAATAGAAGCCACACATATAAATGTTTGATTTGCTGCATAACCCTAAAGTTTTTTTCATTTTCTTACACAGCTTCAGACACTAGGTAGTTCACAATTTTTTTCAGTGTATGTTGTTGTCACCTCTGCTTCGTAAGCAATAAAATCGTCCTGTAAAGCAATCGTCCTGTAAAGCAAGTGCCAATGACTGTAGACAGGGTGGGGTGAAGGGGAAGGGTGTCAAGCCTTGATTTCATAGGCCATTTCGTCATGGCGTCTGCATGTTGCAAAGGCCTGTTGCAAAAGCGAATTTGAAATTAAAGACATTGAGAGAAAAGTAAAAAGAATTGTCATTTTATTTTCAAACGTTATTCACATACTATTTTTGGTTATTGTGGTTTCTTGTTAAGCTGTGACAAGCGCAAAAAATTGCTCCAGTATGACAGACTTAAAATCGAGTTATTTCTATACCAGTGCATACTTCAATGACCTAACAGTGAAACAGTAAACAAACGTTGCAGAAAATGAAATCCCCGCCCACCCCTTCAAATTGTGGCACTGTGCGATTTCTTCTGACAATCTTTTCTTTTGAAGTCTTCAGAATAAAACACTTATCTAATGGTTTCTAAGCCTCCAGATTGCAATATAGGTGTATATGTAATCTGTTTACATTCATTTAGACATATTTTTGAAATAATTTTTTAAAAACAATTTTTATCAAAGATACGACGGCCCAGAAAACCAGCTTGATGACTGGCAATGTGTGCAGGCATGCAAGTGTGTGTCTGTGTGAGGAAGAAACGCACGTGCCAAAAATAATGGAGTAACCTGACAAGCCCGTGTGTTGGATTTAACAAAAGCCAGATGTAGCAAAGCAATTATGAATGTACCTGGTGATTTTTTTTTTTTTTTTATAAGCTGCTTCAACTGTATTTGTCATTCAAACATTGGAAGACCATTTTCATAATGATTTTATAAGTGGAACCTGAAGATACAGTGGAAAGGTTTGCCTCATGCAAACAGCACCACTGAAGTGATTCAGCAGCAGTGCAGGGTCTTCTGAGGTGTGTGGGCTCCTGGTGGTGCAATGTTGTTCACTGAACTGCTGGCCTGGTGTGGTTGAGGGATTTGGGGTGTCGCTAAAATTTATTATATTACAATTTAAGCAATAAAAGAAGAAAAAAACAGGAAGTGCATCATTCCAAACATCCTTTTATTGATTTTGACTCGGTTGACAATCGTTCACATGGCTGGTTTTCAAAAGTAGAAATGGGGTTTCCATCGCATACTATCATTACAATCGATGTTGGCAATACAAGAAAGTGATGTTGACCTCACCCCCAAACGTAAGTGCTCGAAAGTACTGAATCATTTCGGCTGTCTTGGTAGGGTGGGGGGGGAGAATCATTTGCTTTTCTAGTGGAAGTGACAAAGATCGGCATGACCAGGGCTTGTTGACAGTTACAGCTTGTCGGTGACGGATAGGTCGGGGTTTGTTGAAAGGAAAGTCAGTGATTTTTGACCCGACAGCATGGTCAATGTCCACTGGACTCAAGGCAAGTTGATGGTGACAGTATGATCTGAATTCTTCTCCAAAGTGAAGTTTTGCATCAGTTCTGGAACTTCATGCCCGTTGCGGTACACATGCACTTCGTAGTCACCATGAAAACCACGGACAGTGAACTGACCATTGACGTCAGCCAAGGGTTTCGTGACCTCTGTCATCCAGCGACTCTCGAAAAGGTCAAGGACACGACGACCCGCCGCTGTCAGCTGGGGAAAATTGCACACACACAAATGAATGTATATTCATTGGATAGAAGAGTACTTGTTCATCCTATATTATAACAATAAAACAGTTCACCACCGCAATACTTCCACTGCACGTGACTCATGGCACATGCCCAATATTGAATATCCAGTAACGGCACCAAACATTAACTTGGACATATTTACTAATGGCATAACATACTCTGAATAAGTTTCATTCCAGTTCTGAGCTTTATAAGATTTCCACGAAATCGAACTAGCTACACACGTAAACCGATGCCTTCAGTCAGTTAATGTCAGTCTTTTCTTTTTTACGTGAGTGGAAAATACTTTTTGAAATAATGAATATTGTCATTATGAAAATTGATGATTATCATTACAGACAGCCACACTGATACGGAGTAATCAATTGAATTGCATTGTAACTTTATATTGCATCAAGTTGATCTGCTGACTAGTGATCCGATAGTGACCTTAATTCCCCGTTTTCAGAGCACGTAGACTGAAAGGTTTGTCGACATAGTACATAGGCAAGGTGAGCCTAACTGCGAACGATCCAGTCGAAGCGACCAGCTCAATGTGTGTATTGTACGTACAACGATAGCAAAATGTAGCTCTTCTTGTTTTTGAAGGCTTTCTCCGATCATCTTGGTTGTACCAGGAAATGTTCATCAACTTTTTTTTTGGTCAACTTTTAAAAAAAAATTTAATATTTTTTTTAAGCAGGGGTGTCAAAGGCTAAATGCAAACGGGCAGGTCTAATTGCGAACGATGGGTTTGGGTATATGTTGACTGAAAACATTCAGGTCTTGAACGTCATTAGACATACCATATTATTTAAATATTGCACCATACTGTTGTATTGTTGGTTTTGATATCACACACACACACACACACACACCACTGACATACACAAACAAACCGTTTTGAGAGTGCTATTGAGTAACTGCAGAATCGTTTGCAAATATACGCAGTCAAACTATCCTATGGTCTACTTGCAAACGAAAGTATTTTTTTGAAATTCCTGTCAAAACTGACGTTCTGATCTGTCACCAACATGCTTTTCCAGTGCTGGTAATGCGCGGAAATAGCTGGAAAAATGTAATGTTTGGCTGGATATTGGAAATGGACATTCATTAATCAAGGTATCAGAACGGGGTCGAAGCAGACGTTAAATTGTGAAAATTAATGTGTGTGGTGAGAACTTAGCTTCAAAGTGGAGCGGTACACGAACCGTTCGCAATTACACGCTGTTCTCATTGAGGCCGACATATCCTCCTATCGCCTGGCCTCAGTGACATCACGTGCGGGAAGGACGCACAGAAGGATCACATTACTTTCCATAATTTTTTCTTTCAAATTTGCCGACGGTCAATGAAATGAAAAATAGAAAGAAAAGATGATGATGCTATTGCTTGGAGGTATCCATTTGGGGGGTTGAAAATTCCTTTCGTAGAACGCTGACCCTGACGTTGATGTCGAACAGGCCTACTGACATCTCCAGCTATGAGCAGGTTTATCTTACATCTCCAGCTATGAGCAGGTTCATTTTCACCGTTAGTGACTGATCCAACACTGCCGATGCACTGTGTGACCAGTCTTTCTATTGGAGTATGTCCTTGCCCCGTTCAGCGCTGTGCATGTGTACAACAGCACAGTAGCCTACCACACATTTGAGAAACAAAAAGGACCTTTCTGCCTCCATTTAACAAAAAGAAAACGTCACAAGCAGCCATCATCTCTTGAACTGATTTGTTTACCTCTAAGTTATCGCCCTTGACCAGAGCCGCCTTCTCTCCCCGCCAGTGGGACTGGTCCCAGAATCCCCAGAACAAGATGCCCTCCACATTCGGGTGGTTGTAGAAAGCCGTCAGCGCTTTCTCGTACGAGTCAGCCCGTTTGTTCTCGTCCCAAGACTGCACGTCCAACTCCGTGATCCAAATGGGGACACCCGCTTGGGACAGAGTGTTCAGCCGATTCTGGGTAAAACACAAGAACCCTGTCACTGGTGTGGTAGATGTGGAAGTGGTCACTAGCTGACAGGACTGTTAACTGTACCATGATATCTACAGTAAACACACAACTACAGTGGTCTTTTCGGACTGACAACTGAAACGGCAAAACGCGAACAGACATCCTTGTACATTTTCACTCACAGAGGGCTGCCAGGTAAGCAGACAGGGAGCTGACAGACCAGCAGACAGACAGACAGGGAGCTGATAGACCAGCAGACAGACAGGGAGCTGATAGACCAGCAGACAGACAGACAGACAGGGAACAGACAGACCAGCAGACAGACAGACAGGGATCTGACAGACCAGCAGACAGACAGGGAGCTGTCAGACCAGCAGACAGACAGACAGACAGGGAGCTGTCAGACCAGCAGACAGACAGACAGGGAGCTGATAGACCAGCAGACAGACAGGGAGCTGATAGACCAGCAGACAGACAGGGAGCTGTCAGACCAGCAGACAGACAGGGAGCTGATAGACCAGCAGGCAGACAGACAGACAGACAGGGAACAGACAGACCAGCAGACAGACAGACAGGGCGCAGTACTGACGTTGATATCATTGACGTTGGGCTCCTCCTCATCCCCGAAGTGGCACTGGGCCCCCATGCCGTACAGCCCCACGTTGGCGTTCTTTACCTCCCGGGCCTGCCTCAGGTAGTCCTGCACACCGCACCCCACACCGCATACCGCACACCCCACCCAAACCCATCACTCTTCTTCGTCACCACCATCTTCTTCTTCTTCTTCTTCACCGCCACCATCATTATCATCTTCTTCATCATGATCACATCA
>NC_134898.1:6458305-6473305 GCF_041734735.1 Babylonia areolata | reverse complement strand
AAGTCTCTGTAGCGCTGCAGACCGCTGTCCAGGTAGCGAGGTGCCGCCACCGCTGTGCCGAACGGGAATGACTTCCTCGTCTGCACGATCTGGGTGAGGGAGGGGGGTGGGGGAGTGGCAGGGGGGAAGGGGGCAAGGGGAAGGGAGTTGTGGATAAACACAGGTTGCAAGACTAAGCTTTGGCCTAGGGTCTTCGCGCGTTGAGTATTCAAGATCGATCGATCAGTCAACCAGTCATTTATTCTGTTTCTGTCTCTGTGTCTGTGTGTCTCTCCCTCTCTCAGTGTTATGTTTTTGTATTGTGTGGTTCTTTGTTTTCTCTTTTCACGAGTCAGGATGAAAACAAGCCAGTTTTGCTTGTTCCTTTTCCTCTCAATAATGAATAAAAGTTCGTTCTCTCTCTCTCCCTCCGTTTTCTGTCGTCTGTCTGTCCACCGTCTGTCTTGTCTGACCTCCACTTCAGTGTCACAATGACCTTCACTTGAATGTCACAATGACCTTCACTTCAGCGTCACAATGACCTTCACTTCAGCGTCACAATGACCTTCACTTGAATGAAATAATTACTTTCACTTCAGTGTCACAATGACCTTTACTTCAGCGTCACAATGACTTTCACAATGATCTTCACTTCAGCGTCACAATGACCTTCACTTCAGCGTCACAATGACCTTCACTTCAGTGTCACAATTACCTTGATTTCGATGTCATCACTGGTTCCATTGCCGGCAACACTGCACACACACACACAATGCAGAATCTTTTTAAAATACCTTCCATCCAGACACGATGACGATGACGATCCACATTTAATCCTCTACACTCGGCATGAGGCCGTCACCTTTTTGAGAAAATCTCACGCCAGTGTTTTGTCTGGACCTGCTGAGAGGTACACAATCATGACGTGAAATTCCTTGGCAGAGAGAGAGAAGCTCTTCCTCTCATTCTGTCCATGAAAACCTAAATGAGAGAAAATACCTTTACCGTTGCAAAATGAAGAGCCAGTGTCATTGCTGTCTACCTTTCTGTCAACCTGCTTTTAGTGCCAGCCTGTCTGTCGGTATGTCTGTCTGTCCGTCTGTCAGTCTGCCTCCAGTGCCAGTCTGTCTGTCTGTCTGTTGGTCTGTCTGCCTCTTGTACCACCCAGCCTCTCTGTCTGACTGTATGTCAGTCAGTCAGCCAGCCAGTCAGTGTGTGTGTGTGCGTGCGTGCGTGCGTGCGTGCGTGCGTGCGTGTGTGTGTGGGTGTGTGAGCGCGCGCGTGTGTGTGTACGTATGTGCGTGCGTCTCCCTCTCTGTCTCTCAAAGCGTGCAGTGACAGGAGTGTAGTGGTGACCAACCTGACGTGGATGTCGCTCTTACGGATCTTGTCGATGTTCTCCCCCGAGCTGCCGAAGCCGTGGTCAGTGTTGGCGTCTTGCCCCTCCCTCAGGGCGGCGTCGTCCACCACGTAGTTGATGTGAGGCTGCGGGCCCTGGAAGTACAGGCGGGTCGTCTTGAAGGCTGCACACACACACACACAGACACAGACACACACACAGACACACAGACACACAGACACACACACACACACTCAGACACAGACACAGACACACACACAGACACAGACACAGACACAGACACAGACACACACACACACACACACACACACACACATACACACACTCAGACACAGACACACACACACACACATGGGGATGGTTGAGGTGGGGGTGGTGATGGTTGGGGGTGGGGGTGGTAATTGTGATGGGGTAGTGATGGTTGGGGGTAGGGGTGGTGATGGTTGGGGTGGTGATGGGTGGGGTGGTGATGGTTGGGGTGGTGATGGTTGGGGTGGTGGTGATGGTTGGGGTGGTGGTGATGGTTGGGGTGGTGATGGGTGGTGATGGTTGGGGTGGTGGTGATGGTTGGGGTGGTGATGGGTGGGGTGGTGATGGGTGGGGTGGTGGTGATGGTTGGGGTGGTGATGGGTGGGGTGGTGATGGTTGGGGTGGTGGTGATGGTTGGGGTGGTGGTGATGGTTGGGGTGGTGATGGGTGGGGTGGTGATGGGTGGGGTGGTGGTGATGGTTGGGGTGGTGGTGGTTGGGGTGGTGATGGTTGGGGGTGGGGGTGGTAATTGTGATGGGGTAGTGATGGTTTGGGGTGGAGGTGGTGATGGTTTGGGGTGGTAGGTGTGGGGTGGTCGAGGGTGGGGGTGGGGTTGGGGGTGGTGATGGTTGGGGGGTGCCGGGGTGGGGTTGGTTGGGGGGGTGGTGATGGTTGAGGATGGTGATGGTTGGGGGTGGAGGTGGTAATTGTGATGGGGTAGTGATGGTTTGGGGTGGAGGTAGTGATAGGGTGGTGATGGTTGGTAGAGGTGATGATGATGGTTGTGGTGGTTGAGGGGTGGGAGTGGTTGCGGTGTGGGGGTGGTGACCTCTGTCCGGGGCGCGGAAGTTTCCCTTCAGGTGGATCCAGCCGTCAGTGACCCGGATGTTGCTCCGGGCTGCAGCTTTGATGTAGCCCTTGGAATCGTCTGTAAAACACACACCACGTCATCATCACCGTCATCAACATCACCGTCATCAACATCACCGTCATCAACATCATCATCTTCGTCATCATCATCATCATCGCCATCAACATCACCGTCATCATCATCGTCATCATCATCATCATCGCCATCAACATCACTGTCAACATCATCGTCATCATCATCATCATCGCCATCAACATTACTGTCAACATCATCATCGTCATCATTATCGCCATCAACATCACCTTCATCATCATCATCATCATCGTCATCATCATCATCGTCGTCGTCATCGTCACCCGTTTCTCCTCCTCCTCCTCCTCCTCAGCCTTCCCCCACCCCTCCGTCCCATCATCACCCTCCCCTTCCTACCTCCACCTCCCCCTGAGGCACAACCCCCGTGCCCCCCCCCCCGCCCCCCCCCCCCCCCCCCGCACGCCCCCCCCCCCCCCTCCCGCCCCTCAACCCCCTGGTTTCACTGACAACAGTGATGCTGTTTTCATGCGGAATTTCGTTTGCAATATTGGTATTGTTTCCTGTGTCATAGCATCACCATCATAAGCGGCAGTAGCAGCAGTAGCAGTAGTAGCAGCAGCAGCAGCAGCAGCAGTAGTAGTAGTAGTAGTAGTAGTGGATTTTATATAACATATTTAGTACTAGTAGTAGTAGTATTGTCGTCATCATCATCATCATTATTTTTATAATGTTATGATTTTGTAGTAGTAGTAGTAGTAGTAGTAGTAGTAGTAGTGCTGCAGCCTTGTGGGCTAGTCGGCCTTTGGGAACCATCCCAACGCCGACTGTTCTAAAACCCTCTTGGCCGAGAGAGTGGGGATGTACTTGGGCAAGACACTCTCCACTATAATCAAATTCTAGCCCAAATAGTCGGAACAGCAGTTGCCTCCTGTGCTGTTCTGATGGTCATAGTCGGACACGACTGACTATCATATATATAGTAGTAATAGTAGTATTAATATTGTTATTACTATTATTTTTAGAGTATTATTATCAGTAGTAGTATTAGTATTATTGTTGTCAGTCGTTGCTGCTATTGTTATTGTTATAATCATCCTGATCCTGATTACCGTGGTAGGTGAACTCCAGCTCCAGAATGGCGTCCTGTCCTCTGCCGGCATCATAGTACAGCTTCATGAAGCCGTCCACAGAGTAGTCCTGGCCCTGACGTAGCTGCACGAACTGGCTGGGGCCTTGCCACGCGTAGCCTCTGACGTCACCACAGCGGCGCCATCGCCACGTCATCATCAACGTCGTCGTATATGATGTCGGTAGGATTGGTCTCACGATGGTTATGGAGATGATGATGATGATGGTGGTGATGGTGGTGGTGTAGTTGATGATGAAGACGACGATGGTGATAATTGTTCTTATCTCTCTGTCAGTTATTGCTGTTGTCATCAGGAGCAGGAGCAATATCATCATTATTATTATCATCATCAAGGAAAGATGACGATGATATGGACACTTACACAGCGCCTATCCTCGGTCAGAGACCAAGCTCTAAGCACTTTACAAACACGAATCATTTGTATAACAGGGTGCCTACTTGGTAGAGCCGACTTACAGATGCCAAAGGGGGCTCATCATTCGTTTCCTGTGTCATTCAGTTAGGCTTCATTCACACACACACACACACACACACACACACACACACACAGAGAGAGAGAGAGAGAGAGAGAGAGAGAGGGAGAGAGAGAGGTACCATTTTACGAGTATGACAGGTTTTTTTTTTTTCTTTGTCTACCCCGCCATGCAAGCAGCCATACTCCGTTTTCGGGGATGTGCATGCTGGGTATAATTATTCTTGTTTTCATAACCCACCGAACGTTGACATGGATTACAGGATCTTTAACGTGCGTATTTGATCTTCCGTCTGCGTGCGTATATACACGAAGGAGGTTCAGGCACTAGCAGAAATGTACATATTATTCTGTTGACATGGCAGATATAAAAAAAAGTCTCCACCCCTAACCCAGCGGGTGCGACTTAAGATGGACGAGAAGCAAGCACTCTGACCATTTGACCACCGCACCGTGTAAGAAAGAAGGGAAAGAAGGAAATCGAGAGGTGTGTGTGTGTGTGTGTGTGTGTGTGTGTGTGTGTGTGTTCATTTCTTTTTGCACGTCTGAACAGGGATGGGCCGTTGCGAAAAGTGAATTCTCTCGTCACGTTCCCACATTTTTTCAATTGATTTCAGGTCACTGTTCTCGTCATCAACTGCCGTTGCGAAAAGTGAATTCTCTCAACACGTTCCCACATTTTTCCATATTGATTTCAGGTCTTCACTATCTTCAAAAAAAAAAAAAAAGCTTTTGAATAAGGAGAAAGTTTGAGTGGGTGTCGTTTTCAATAAGGGGAGTAAGAGTGGGTGTCTTTAACGTTGTGAGTCGGGCTCGCTCTCGCTCTCTCTCTCTCTCTCTCTCTCTCTCTCTCTCTCTCACCAATGAACAAAAAACACTCAATTTCAATAAACTATTTAGAGTTGTTGAGTCAGGTACATTATGTATCTTTTTTCAAAACTGGGAGTTATGTATTTCAAAATGTTCTTGACTAAAGTTAGCTAGTTGTGTGTCAAATAGTGCAGTTGGTTGTTTATTGTAGGTCCCCACATCATCCTCTTTTCAAATAATAATCTTTTAGAAGTATTGCATGCGATGTTTGATTATTGATTAATTTTCTGTCCTAATCCCGCTTCACCCACCCCACCCCCCTCTCACACACACCCTTCCATTGATATGTTTTTCTTTCTCCAATCACTGACACTCACCCTCTCCATTTTACATTTTGTACTCTATCTTTTCCACATTTTGTCCCCCCCCCCCCCCCTGCCCCCCCTCTCTCTCTTCCTCACTCCCCCCACCCCCCCCCCCTCCACCTCAACCGCCCCTTTTTCAGTTGAATAGTTCTTCCCCTGCCATTGAATTTCAGGAATGATCATTTCTAAGTAAAAAAAAAAAAAAAAAAAAAAAAAAAAAATTCACGATGATAGGAATAATGATGATAATGATAATAAAAATATATCATTTATTTTCAGTCTAATATCATCACCTCAGATGGACATACTATAAATAAACGAACAAACAGGGAGACAGGGAGTGAATATCAATGCTTGCAATGATCCCCCGTCCCGCCCCACCCCACCCCTACTCCCACTCCCCTATACACCACCTACCTCCTTCACTACCTGTCAACAGACTCAGGTCATGTCAGCAAACTCATGAGGTCATGTCAACAGACTAATGTCGTGTCAACAGACTAATGTCGTGTCAACAGACTCAAGTCACGTCAACAGACTAATGTCGTGTCAACAGACTCAAGTCACGTCAACAGACTAATGTGTCAACAGACTCAAGTCGTGTCAACAGACTCAAGTCGTGTCAACAGACTCAAGTCGTGTCAACAGACTAATGTCGTGTCAACAGACTCACAACAGACTGAGGTCACGTCAACAAACTAAAAGGTCATGCTGTCTCAGGACGTCACTACCCTCCACCCGCCCCTTGCATCCCCCCCCCCCAACCCCTCCGCCAGCTGAGCACACACCTGTTGCGGGATTCACATACGTGTAGCAGGATTCACACACCTGTTGCAGGATTCACATACCTTTCATACCTGTTGCAGGATTCACCGATACCTGTTGATTCACATACCCTTTGCACTGGGATTCACATACCTGTTGCAGGATTCACATACCTGTTGCAGGATTCACATACCTTTCATACCTGTTGATTCACATACCCATTGCAGGATTCACATACCCGTTGCAGGATTCACATACCCGTTGCAGGATTCACACACCTGTTGCAGGATTCACATACCTTTCATAGGATTCACATACCTGTAGCAGGATTCACATACCTGTTGCAGGATTCACACACCTGTTGCAGGATTCACATGCCTTTCATATGATTGTCACGCGTGCTAAAGCGGACGTGCACCCTCCCCAAGATACCCCACTACAAACGCCACAACACAAGCCCACACAGAAACGAAATTATGTAATGCATTTAATGATTGTGTGTATATGTCTATATATGTATGTAAATTTTTTTAAAAATTCAAGAGCATACAAAAAACAAACAAACAACAACAACAACAACCCCCTCCCCCCCCCCCCCCAAAAAAAAAAAAAGTCAGCAGAACCACAGCTTTAGTCTTGTCACATTTTACCACAAGGGCACTGGTAAGTGAGATGTCAAACCACCATCACTATAAGCACAGGATGGTCTTTTGTTTCCACGATAAAAAAAAATTAAACACATGAACATAGTGTTGCTGACGCTGGCGGACGGAAGATAGGCCCCCAGTATGGCAATCGTCAGCGGATCCGTCGCCGGCTCCGAGAGGCGGATGGTCTGGAACCACCATGTTACAACAAAACATCTACAAAACTGGCGGCACCCAGCGAGGAGCGCACAGGAAGACGCACTGGCAGCCCAAAACCATTGATGAATAATTATTTCGAAAGATATCAATTTTTTTCAAATATGGAAAACATACGTTATAGTTGGTTGGGTTTTTTTTTAAGTGAATGACATTAACAATGGTTGCCGGCATCTTTTTCCGCACGCCTCGCCGCCGTAAAAATAGACTAATAATTATCTCCCTTTCTTCCAATATTTCACATGTCAAAACAAATCATTTACCATATACAACAGTACTCAGTGTTTTCTGCAAGCATAAATTCACTCCCGATGTTAACTCGTGGCCTCTAGTTGGACGAGCTCCTTAAACCTTAACAAAAATATCCAGTAAAATTGTCTTGAGCATATAAAAAGCAAGATATCTTACCACAAGGGCACTGGTAAGTGAGATGTCAAACCACCATCACTAGAAGCACAGGACGGTCTTTTGTTTCCACGATAAAAAAAAAACCCTTCCATTGAAAACTCCCACTTGGGCAGACATGTCAAAAATGTAGCTCCTCCCCAATTCTTAAATTTCAATAAAGAACAAGCATTTATTTGTGTTTTGCTACAAATGACTTTTCCATTTGCTTGTTTGTTATGTCGGATATGCTTTATTTTATGTAGACTTAACTTTCATTATCTAAGTCATTGACTGTTAATCTATGTGAGTCCTTTAGTTTCATATAACTGGACTCGGTTGTATTTTATCATTGAATCCATGACATTATAGTTTTGAGTTGGTGAAAGGGATGTGAGGAAGCGAAAGTGATGTTAGCGTCAATTGTGGATTGATTGTCCCATGATTGATTGTGGGATTGAATTCTCATGTGTGTTTTTTTCCTGTTGTTTGTTTGTTTTTTGTTTCACATTGATTGTTTGTTCGCTTTTTTTTTGTTGCTTTTTTTTTGGGGGGGGGGGGGGGTTGTACCGGTGCATATTGTGAGTGTTTGATTTGTTGAAAATAGAAGTTGTGAAATTGTACTGATGTGGTTATATAGTGTTGAGGGAGGTGACCGATCATCAGTTGCAAAATGCATGGTCGTATTTTCCCAGTAAACACGTGCACATTCTGTGTCTAAAATTACCGCATGGGACGGATGACAGCTACTCATGTACTGCACGCAGATGAATGAATTTTTTGTGTTTTGCTGAGAAATTGTTATTCCTTGCCTTGCTCTGCGCTCTCTCTCTCTCTCTCTCCACATACACCAGCACAGACGCGCATGTGCGCGCGCACACACACGCACGCACGCACACACACACACACACACACACACACACACATACACATATCATTTTAGAGTCCCGGTATATAATTTATAAGACAAAAATAGCCATAGGGACTGCACTTCCGCTCGCGAGCGACAGTCCAGTTTATTTTGCTTGCTTTTAAAAAATATTATTATTATTGTCACTGTTTTCATAGATATATGTACTATGTTTTGGGGTCTTTCGACCATATATATAACTATAATTTTCACAACTTCAAAGACTTTTCATGTTATCTGTATAAACATGTCCATGTGTATTTTGGGGTTTGTACTGCCAAGCATGGTGTATTTGGATAATCTCTTTCGTTGGGTTGGATGCATATATTTGTCATACTTCTTTATGGACAAACATGAATGGTAATATATCCATTGTATCAGTTAATTGTCAAGGTCTGAATAGTTCACACAAAAGACGTGATATTTTCCATTACTTGAGAAATAAGAAGTACTCTATTTTTTACAGGATACGCATTTTGAAGAAAAGATGGAGAAATATGTTTCAGCAGAATGGGGATATACTTGCTATTTTTCAAGCTATACGTCGAATGCAAGAGGGGTCGCAATAATGTTTAACAATAATTTCGAATTTAAAGTGAAACGGACAATAACTGATAGTTCAGGGAATTTCATTATTCTACTTGTTGAGATACAAAAAAAATAATTTCCTCTTTGTTAATGTATATGGACCAAATAAAGATGATCCTGATTTTTATGTGAATTTAAAACAAAAAATAAGTGAAAATAATGTAGAGAATGTTATAATAGCTGGGGATTTCAATTTAGTTCTTAACCCAACAATAGATTACCATAATTATAAACATGTAAATAATCCAAAAGCAAAAGTGGTCGTTGAAAACATGATAGAAAATTTAGATCTGAATGACATCTGGCGTGAATTAAACCCAGACTGCCCTCGTTACACTTGGAGAAGAACTAATCCTTTCCAACAGGCTAGATTAGATTTCTTTTTGATCTCAGACACTGTAGTATCCTTGATAGATGATGCAGACATAGAATATGGGTACAGAACAGATCATTCAGCCATTTCGTTGAAACTTAAATTCAGCGAGAATGTAAAGCGCAATACGTTTTGGAAATTAAATACATCTCTTCTAAAGGATAAAACATATGTGGATGAAATAAATATGGAAATAAATAATGTTAAAAAAGAAAATGCTATTAATATGTATTCTGATGACACACCGGATGATGAACTGGTGTTCTCTGTTCCTGATGACATTTTTCTTGACTTTCTTTTAATGAAAATACGATCGAGAACAATTTCTTATACTTCAATGAAAAAGAAAAAAAATGATAGAAGAAGAAAGACAGTTAGAAGGAGACATCTGTAACTTAGATAAATATCAAAATAAAAATAAAGAAGATATTAAAGTTCTAGAAATTAAACAAAAACAATTACAAGATATTCGAGAGAAGCGGATGGAAGGGGTATTATTAAGGTCTAGAGCTAGATGGATAGCTGAGGGAGAGAAAGTTAGTAAATATTTTTGTAATTTAGAAAAACGTCATTATGTTAGTAAACACAGCCAAAATTATTGATCAATACGACAATGTTCTAACAAATCAAAAGGATATCTTAAATGAAGTACATAATTTTTATAGATCTTTATATGTGAATGTTGAGGTGGAACATTGTGAAATTGAAAATTTAGTGAATTATATTCCATGTTTGAATGAGTCAGAAGCAAGTGATTTAGAAGGTATGATTACAATGGAGGAAGCGGCACAAGTTATTAGAAATATGAAAAATAATAAGAGTCCAGGTACAGATGGCTTTAGTGCAGAATTTTTTTAAGTCTTTTGGAAGAAAATAGGAATATTTGTTGTTAGGGCACTTAATGCTAGTTTCAGGAAAGGAGAAATGTCTTCTGCGCAAAAGGAAGGAGTGATTACGTGTATCCCCCAAAGGTGATAAGCCAAGACAATATTTGAAAAATTGGAGACCCATCTCTCTTTTAAATGTAGTTTATAAAATTGGGTCATCTTGTATTGCTAACCGCTTGAAACCAGTATTACCTAACATTATTAATGAAGATCAAACAGGGTTTATTAGAAATAGATACATTGGAGATAATTTGAGGTTGATATATGATATCATAGCTTACTTAGATAAACATAATCTACCTGGTTTATTACTGAACATAGATTTCGAAAAGGCTTTTGACTCAATAAATTGGGATTTCATGTTTAAAGTGTTAAAGGCATTTGGGTTCAAAGAAAATATGTGTAGATGGATTAGTGTATTTTACACAAATATTAAGTCATGTGTGATTGTGAATGGTCAGGTCTCTGACTGGTTTGAAGTTAAGAGAGGTTGCAGACAAGGAGACCCTATATCACCTTATTTATTTGTAATGTGTGTAGAAATATTAGCTATAATGGTAAGGGAAAATTCGGATATCCGAGGAATAAAAATTAACGATGTTGAGAATAAACTGACCCAATATGCTGATGATACAGAATTTCTACTTGCTGGGGATAGGAAATCTTTTGAATGTTGTGTTACAACTCTTGATAAATTTGGCTGTGTCTCAGGTCTCTATTTGAATTCAAGAAAAGCTAGTGCTATTTGGTTAGGGAGCAAAAAGAATTCTAAGACGCGTTATATGGAACATTTAGGTATGGACTGGAATCCTACAAGATTCCGAATTTTAGGGATTTGGTTTACTAATGATTTAAAAGAATGTGTAACTATAAACTATTCAGAGAGATTAGCAGAAATAAGATATTTGTATAAGATATGGGTAAAACGCCAGTTAACCCCTCTAGGCAGAGTAGCAATTCTGAAATCTGTTATTCTTTCCAAACTGACTCATCTGTGGTTGCTTTTGCCAAACCCACCGGATACATTTTTTAATACATGTCAACATATTTGTTATAAGTTTGTTTGGAACAATAAACCAGATAAAATTAGCCTTAAAACTGCTCATAAAAGTGTAAAAAATGGTGGCATCGGTCTTCCTGATGTTAAATTGTTTGCCTTATCTTTAAAGCTTTCCTGGATTCGTAAAGCTGAAAATTCAAATCACAAGTGGAAGCACCTCTTGTTGTGTAACTTCCCCCAATGGCCAGCTATTGATAAATATGGTCCAGAGTTTATCTTAAATTTTGCCAAATATAACCAGTTCTGGACAAATGTGTTTGAAAGTTATAAGATTTTCTTTTATAAATGTGAACCAAAAAACTCAGCGGAACTGCTTGCAGAGCCATTGTGTTATAATAATCGTGTTCAAATTGGTAAAAGGTGTATTATATCCAGACTGCTCAGTAATCATGATGTGTATTGTCTTGCACAGTTTTTTGATGATGATGGTAAAGTTTTTTCATATGTACGCTTCAAAGAAAAATATGATTTGCACATTGATTTCCTTACTTATGCTGGATATAAATCAACAATAAACGAATTAGTTAAAAAGCATAATATTCATGTGGATGGCAACAGACACACAAATACTTCGCTCTGCTTCAAACACTTGTTTTCTGTTTCTAAAGGCTCAAGACCATATTATGATGTGTTGATTGAAAATGATATGAAACCAAAATGTTGTGAGAAATGGGACTTAAAGCTTTTGATGCATCATAACTGGAAATCTTGTTTTATGCATGCACACAAGATAGTTGATGTAAAGCTGAAATGGTTTCAGCTGAAAATAATACACCGATGTTTATGTACAAAAATTGTTTTAAAAGAAATTGGTGTTACGGATAATAACAACTGTAGTTTTTGTAGAGAACACAAAGACAGTATTGATCATGCTTTTTGGAAATGTAATTATGTGCAAATGTTTTGGAACGCTTTAACGGACTTGATAAAAGAGAGATGTGTAAACGCAGGAAATTTAAAGTTAACAGAATCACTTGTGCTATTTGGACATGATGTGACAATAACAACTGATGCTGTTTTGTGTTTTATAATATTGTTTGCAAAGTATTACTTATATTTATGTAAAATTGAAGACAGCTTTCCACAAATATCAGTTTTTTTGAACAAATTAAAAACTCGATATAGAATTGAAGAATATAATGCATATATTAACTTTAACCATACCATTTTCTCTGCCAGATGGCTGCCTTACAAATTATTGATCACAAATGATTAGTAACCTGTTCATGATTAACGAAAAATACCCATCCATATTTATTTTCTTTTTATTGATATTCATAAGAAATGATTGAGGTGTTCACTTTCCGTAAACGTGTTCTAAGATACTTGACAGTTTGTATTCCTTGACAGCTTGTGTAAGATCTTAAGAAATGAATGATAATACTCCATGATGATAACCAACCAGTGTATAATCCAGCTGCTTGGCTGTTTCTATCAAAGTATTTATGGTGTTTGTTTTTTGTTCTTTGTTTGTTTTTTTCTTCTTTATAAATGTCCATTAAGATGCTGTTGTTGTAAAATGTCAACCTACCAAAATGGAATTAAAAAAATGTTTAAAAAAAAAAAAAAAAATTCAATATTTATTCCTTACATTTCCACTATAACATTTGAGCAACATGTAACAACTCATCGCCCCTTCACAGGCTCATAACTTCCACAATAATAAACCATGACAAGAGAAAGGTCACAACAAACAGGAGACAGAAAATACAAACGTAACAATGAACCACGACGGAGAAAAACAATACATAAACAGGTCTGGAACACAAGCTCCTACCTAGAGCGACGTGGCGTTGCCCCACGATTAGAACGGAGGCACAACACCTCAATACGCGCGCCAGGCAACTGGAGAAACGCTGACAGGACAAGACAAAATCACCCACTGGCCACCGCACAGTATTCCATAAACGAACAACGGGTGCTAACATCGAAACACAGATGAAGAACAGTTCCACTGGCGGACACAAAGTCATTTACAGAGGAAAAGAACAACGAACATCAGCCGCTAAGCGCTGGTTCTACCACCGTCCTTCTCCAAGGACTGACTCCCTTCGAGTGAAGCTAGGGACAAACCGGCGAGGAGCATTTGAAGCACTAGAACTCCGCTCACTCTGTTCACTCAGCTTCCTATATATTTTTTTCCGTTCAATTGCACGAGACACTTACAAACCAAAGAAAACATGACACAACACGATCTCACTACGCTCGAACGCAAGGGGAACACGCACGATGGAAAACATCGTGCACGCGCATACGAAACACACCCGCCTCTAAAAATAATCCAGCGATCCACCGGCCCTCCATAAACGTAAAGGAAAAGAAAAAAACAGCGGAACCATTATGTCGTCCGTGACAATGATTCACATACCTGTTGCAGGATTCACATACCTTTCATACCTGTTGCAGGATTCACATACCTGTTGACTCACATACCCTTTTCAGGATTCACATACCTGTTGCAGGATTGACACACCTGTTGCAGGATTCACATGTCTTTCATACCTTTCATAGGATTCACATACCTGTTGCAGGATTCACACACCTGCTGCAGGATTCACATACCTGTTGCAGGATTCACATGTCTTTCATACCTTTCATAGAATTCACATACCTGTTGCAGGATTCACATACCTGCTGCAGGATTCACATACCTGTTGTGGGACTCAATGCCGTGGGACCCAGAGTAGTGGTCGTCAGTGAAGATACACTGGTGGTTCCAGCATTGCCAGGGGTCAGTGCCGTTCTCAAAGTCCCCGTTGGTCAGCAGGTTGGGGCCCACCCGTCCACCCGACACACACCCCAACAACCCGGCCAGCAACAGGACAGCAGTCATGGTGATGGTCATGTGCCCGGCTGTGGGGTTTGGGGTGGAGTCTAACGACTTGCTGGCTGACGTCGTTTAGGTCACGTTGCTCGGGGCTGCGATGTTGCTGTGGTGTGGTGTGGTGTGGTGTGGTGCGGTGTGGCGCGGTGTGGTGTGGTGTGGTGTGGTGTGGTGTGGTGTGGTGTGGCGCGGTGTGGTGTGGTGTGGTGTGGTGTGGTGTGGTGTGGTGTGGCGCGGTGTGGTGTGGTGTGGTGTGGTGTGGTGTGGTGTGGTGTGGCGCGGTGTGCTGTGGTGTGGTGTGGTGTGGTGTGGTGTGGTGTGGCGCGGTGTGGTGTGGTGTGGTGTGGTGTGGCGCGGTGTGGTGTGGTGTGGTGTGGTGCGGTGTGGTGTGGTGTGGTGTGGTGCGGTGTGGTGTGGTGTGGTGTGGTGGTGCGGTGCGGTGTGGTGTGGTGTCGTGCGGTGTGGTGTGGTGTGGTGTGGTG
Source organism: Babylonia areolata (assembly GCF_041734735.1). Classification (NCBI taxonomy): domain Eukaryota; kingdom Metazoa; phylum Mollusca; class Gastropoda; order Neogastropoda; family Buccinidae; genus Babylonia; species Babylonia areolata. Next base: position 6,458,880 of record NC_134898.1, on the reverse strand, counting down.
GTGCGGTGCGGTGTGGTGTGGTGTGGTGCGGTGTGGTGTGGTGTGGTGTGGTGGTGCGGTGCGGTGTGGTGTGGTGTCGTGCGGTGTGGTGTGGTGTGGTGTGGTGGTGCGGTGCGGTGTGGTGTGGTGTGGTGCGGTGTGGTGCGGTGTGCTGTGGTGTGGTGTGGCGCGGTGTGGTGTGGTGTGGTGCGGTGTGGTGCGGTGTGCTGTGGTGTGGTGTGGTGCGGTGTGCTGTGGTGTGGTGTGGTGCGGTGTGCTGTAGTGTGGTGTGGCGCGGTGTGGTGCGGTGTGGTGTGGTGCGGTGTGGTGTGGTGTGGTGTGGTGCGGTGTGGTGTGCTGTGGTGTGGTGCGGTGCGGTGTGGTGTGGTGTGGTGTGGTGTGGCGCGGTGTGGTGCGGTGCGGTGTGGTGTGTGTGCTTTTCAGCTCAGTGCTGAGGTGTGGTGCCGCGGACAGGCTGCGGTCTCCGGGCCTGTTTTGGGGGGCTGGCCAGCACTGACTGGACCTATTCACTGGCTGTGCCCTGAGGATCAAGTTGTTTCCCTTGGTGTACGTGTCGTTCCCGTTGGTGTCGGTGC
>NC_134898.1:6448305-6453305 GCF_041734735.1 Babylonia areolata | reverse complement strand
ATACGGGAAATAACAATGAATAAACGAGTATAGGTAAAACTGTACGCTGCATCGCTTGCGTTACCACCACCACTTCCCACCCCCACCCATTCCACACACACACACACACACACACACACACACACACATTCACTCACCCTTACATACCTCAACACCGTCCAATATCAAAGTGGAAAATCGTAAGACTGAAGGCTTGCACTTCAACGCCCACCAGTGACACACTTTCACAAACATACACACATTCACAATCCATCCATCCACCCATCTCAGATTCACACAGGACAGAAAACGACCGAGTCATGCAGTGATTACATCATGATACAAAACACCGTGAGTGCTCAAACGGCTGGAAATCACTGTTCCTTGCTGACCGCGCATAGTTCTGTTGTTGTGGCTTGTGAGTGTTGTGAGTGTTGGAGACTGAGAGTGGAGACAAGGATTGTGTCAGGAGAGAGTGGAGACACTTCCTTATGGTACAGGTAATGTATCAGGACAGAGTGGGCACACTCCCTTATGGTACAGGTAATGTGTCAGGACAGAGTGGGGACACTCCCTTATGGTACAGGTAATGTGTCAGGACAGAGTGGGGACACTCCCTTATGGTACAGGTAATGTGTCAGGACAGAGTGGGGACACTCCCTTATGGTACAGGTAATGTGTCGGGGGACACTTCTCTACGGTGGGGCATCAGTTCTCTTTGGTATTGAAGTGTGTGTGTCAGTGTTCGTAAAATGAGCCTTTTAACGTTTGTGTTATCTCCGCTCTCTCTGTCTCTTTCTCATGTATGCGAGAGAGCACGAGCATGTAGTGACGCATGTGCACGCAACCACATTGTGCACACGTTTCGCAGTGTCAGAAAGCAGGAAGAGATGGCGGTCCCAGTTCAGTTCTTTTTGGTCGGTGAAGCGGGTTTGATTCCAGACATATCCATGTAAAAGGCGTCTGAAAACAAATAAACAAACAAACATGACCAGTAACATCACACAGACTTGGTGTTTAATCACTACACAAATGATCAATCGCGGCAAAATGTGGCAAGTTGATGTTCCCATGATCAAGTGATCATCATCATTTATAACCGATTTGAATACTTAGGAGGATTTCTATCATCTGTAGTTCCGCTGTCCACGCTCCTGACCCCCCCCCCCCCCCCCCTCACCAACCCTTCCCCGTTCCCGAATGCCTGGGGGTGTGTGTCTGAGTACACCCTCGTTCTGCCTTGCTGGATCATCACCCTCCACCCCCACAACACACTGAAAACAGGACCCCCCCCCCCCGCCCCCCCACAACACACTGAAAACAGGACACCCCCCCCCGCTCCCCCACAACACACTGAAACAGGACTCCCCCCCCCCCCCACAACACACTGAAAACAGGACTCCCCCCCCCCCCCCCACAACACACTTAAAAACAGGAACCCCCCCCCCCCGCCCCCCCACGACACACTGAAAACAGGACCCCCCCCCCCCGCCCCCCCCACAACACACTGAAAACAGGACCCCCCCCGCGCCCCCCCCACAACACACTGAAAACAGGACCCCCCCCCCGCCCCCCCACAACACACTGAAAACAGGACCCCCACCCCCGCTCCCCCACAACACACTGAAAACAGGACCCCCCCCCGCCCCCCCACAACACACTGAAAACAGGACCCCCCCCGCGCCCCCCCTCCACAACACACTGAAAACAGGACCCCCCCCCGACCCCCCACAACACACTGAAAACAGGAAACCCCCCCCCCCCGCCCTCCCACAACACACTGAAAACAGGAAACCCCCCCCCCGCCCCCCCCCCCCCCACAACACACTGAAAACAGGACCCCCCCCCCCCCGCGCCCCCCCCCACAACACACTGAAAACAGGACCCCCCCCCCCCCCGCCCCCACAACACACTGAAAACAGGACCCCCCCCCCCTCCACCCCCACAACACACTGAAAACTGAACCACACACACACACACACACACACACAACACACTGAAAACTGAACCACACACACACACACACACACACACACACACACACACACACACACAACACACTGAAAACTGAACCACACACACACACACACACACACACACACACACACACACACACACAACACACTGAAAACTGAACCCCCCTCCACCCCCCCAACACACTGAAAACAGGACCACCACCCCCACCTCCCCATAACACACTGAAAACAGGACACCCCCCCCCCCCCCGCCACCCCCACAACACACTGAAAACTGAAATCAGTCACACTACCACCAGGAGGAACAAACACTGGCATCGACAGAGCGACGATGAACTGTGAAGTCAGCGACCGGTCACCAGACAGGTCAGACACATTGCCGACTGACACTGACACTGACACTGACACCCAACACGCACACTTCAGCCATGACTGTCAGGTGGCGCCCTCTGACGGGGCTTACTCACTTACCTTCCTCCTGCTTGGCCGTGGCCGTGGCCGTGGCCGTGGCGGTGTGGGTGGGGGGGAGGAGGGGTCGGGGTGGGGGCAGGGGGGCGGAGGGGGAAGGAGCAGCGGGCTGCACAAGCTGCGGGTCAGGGTGACCCGGCTGTTTGCGGGGCGTGGAGGGGGTGTAATTTTCGTACACGTTCTCTCTCGTCTCCCCCTCCCCCTTCCGGCCGTTGACGGGCAGGGTGTTGGTGACGGGCTGGGTTGTGGGGGAAGCGGGGGTGGTGGGGGCAGGCTGTTCCCCTGTCACCACAACACGGCACGTGACGCACAGAGCAGTGGTCTGGCAGGTAAGTAGGTCATCAGTACGTAGGTCATCAGTATGTAGGTCAATACGTCAGCAGTATGTAGGTCAGTAGGTCAGCATGTGAGTAGGTCAGCAGGTCAGCAGTTTACACGTCAGTAGGTCAGTGGGCCTGATAGTCGGCAAGGCAGCCAGCTGGTCAATCAGCCAGTCAGATAAAAGAAAGGGGGGGGGGGAAGAAAAAAGAAAATCAAATTTCAGACCAGTCACCACCTGCACAAAGTGTGTCATACAAACAAAACAGAGCCAGAGGTATGAAGGCACAGGTCCTCCCCACGTCGCTGAAGTACGACAACTCGGGGAGCAGGAACTGTGGCCAGAAGACACCCGCTGTGGCCGGTTTGGGTCTGGCCAGTGCGTGTGATGGCCGAGGTCATCAGCACCACCCCGTGGCTCTCAAACAGCTCAGTTGATGGTCGTGGAGGGCGGGGGAAGGACGGGGGGTTGGGGGGGGGCAGTGGAGGGGATAGCACCGGAAACCTTGTTCACCAAGCGACGTGCCCTTATCACCGCGTGCATGGCTGCTGCTGCACCGGGCCTGGGTCACCATGACCTGCAGTCTGCCCCACCAGAGCCCCACCAGAGTCCACCAGAACCCCACCAGAGCACCCACAGAACCCCACCAGAGACCCATCAGAACCCCACCAGAGCCCCACAGAACCCCACCAGAGACCCATCAGAACCCCACAGAACCCCACCAGAGCCTCATCAGAACCCCACCAGAGACCCACCAGAACCCCACCAGAGTCCCACAGAACCCCACCAGAGCCCTACTAGAACACTACCAGTACCCCACCAGAACCCTACTAGAACCCCACCAGGTCCCTACTAGAACACTACCAGAACCCCACCAGAACCCTACTAGAACCCCACCAGATCCCTACTACAACACTACCAGAACCCCACCAGAGTCCCACCAGAACCCCATCATAGTCCCACCAGAACCCCAGAGAACACCACCAGAACACTACCAGAACCCTACTGGAAGCCCACCAGAACCCCACAAAACCCCACCAGAACACTACCAGAGCACCCCACCAGAGCCCCACCAGAACACTACCAGAACCCAACTAGAACCCCACCAGAACCCAAAGAACGGTTGTGGGAGGTGGATCGTGGTTACAGATGCTGCCTGTGTCTGTGCTGGTCTGGCGTTGTGGGACGTGCTGGTCGTGAACGACGTGTGGACTGTTCAGCGACGCTTTCAAGGCAGAAGGTACGAACAGCTTGACCTGAAGGGCGAAAGCTGATGGGTTGTTCATCTCATCGTTGGTAGAAATGAACAGAAAGCTGGTTCTGCCAATAGAATAAACAGCATTAGAACTACCCATAGATTAAAGAGCACTGGTACTTCCCATGGAAACAAACAACAACAGTACTGCCCCATAGAAACAAATAGCAATAGTGCTGCCCATAGAAATAGAACACAAGTACTGCCCATAGAAATAGAACATTAGTAATGCCCACAGCAACAGAAAACTAGTACTGCCCATAGAAATAGAACACAAGTACTGCCCATAGAAATAGAACATTAGTAATGCCCACAGCAACAGAAAACTAGTACTGTCCATAGAAATAGAACATTAGTAATGCCCACAGCAACAGAAAACTAGTACTGCCCATAGAAATAGAACATTAGTAATGCCCACAGCAACAGAAAACTAGTACTGCCCATAGAAATAGAACATTAGTAATGCCCACAGCAACAGAAAACTAGTACTGCCCATAGAAATAGAACATTAGTAATGCCCACAGCAACAGAAAACTAGTACTGCCCATAGAAACAAAGAAACACTGGAGCTGTGCACAGACTAAAGAACACCATTACTGCCCATGAAAACAAAGAACACCATTACTGCCCATGAAAACAAAGAACACTTGTCGGATGACACTCGACTGTGTGGTCCCAGTCTTCCAATTTAAGCTCACAGCACACTCAACTCTGGGTAGGAGCCGGCCACGGGCCGAAAAACCCACCTCCACTGGAATTCGAACCCGCGTCCTCCCAGCCGTCAGTCCGCGACGCAAACCACTTCGCCACGGCGGCTGGTGTCATTGCATTTTTCATTGTAAACGCACAGGGCTTTTGTCTTTTGACTGGGCGTACCAAATGTCCTTTTATTATTATCGTTTTTATAAATGTGTCCTACAAAAAGTCAAAAGCATTCACCAACAGTTGAAGACGCTTTATGGACATTCGATGGCCAGAAACAGCCAGCACCAACCTGTGGGAA
>NC_134898.1:6423305-6443305 GCF_041734735.1 Babylonia areolata | reverse complement strand
CTCGCCATCACCATCACCATCACCACCACCTTGACCACACCTGGCTCTTCAGTACGGACACCGGTCAGTTACTACTCCGTTCTCCCCACGTCACTACAGTGCCCAGGTTCCAACCCCTCCCCCACCACGGCACAGGACAGCACCGGACAGAGGTCAGTCACTACAGTGCCCAGGTTCCAACCCCTCCCCCACCACGGCACAGGACAGCACCGGACAGAGGTCAGTCACTACAGCGTTCAGGACCCAACCCCGCTCAACACTGGACAGCGGTCAGTGTGACAGGGTGAGGGTGAAGCGAGAGAGCGATCCCAACACACACTGAGAGGCCAGAAGGAGCAGTGTTGAGGACGGTGGTGTGTGTGGCCGTGCCTGCTAGTCATCAGTGCTGTCAGTGTGACGTGCTCACAGTCAGGGCTGGGGGCGGGAGGGGGAGGGGGGAGGGCAGGGAAACAGGAAACATTTCATTGACGAACTCGACTCCCTGTTTCGGTGGTCTGAGACACTGCGTGTTGACAGTGTGAGGCACGCGCGCGCGCGCACACACACACACACGTACACTCGCACACGCACACACACATACACGCATACACGCACGCACGCACGCACACACACATGCACACACTCACACACATACATTCACGCAAACACACACGCAAACACACACACACACACACACACACGCACACACACACACACATACGGAAACACACACACACACACACACACACACACACACACACACACACACACACACACACACACACACACACAGACGAACAAACAGACAAACACACACACACACACACACACACACACACATACATACATACACGCAAGCACACGCAAACACACACAAACACGCAAGCACACGCACACACACACACGCGCGCGCGCGCGCGCGCACACACACACACACACACACGGACACTGTATCAGTGTCTTCTCTCAATGCTGCCTTCTTCTTCCACGTTGTCTCCCCACAAACTCCATCTTCCCCTCTAGTCGGTCTTTCTGGAACACTGTCTTCATTTAAACTCTTCACTGGACACCCTGTCTGGATATAAATTATATGACAGCTGTGGCGCCTTCTTTCAATGCTATATACCGATGACAAACTTCTTTCTAAGTAGTTCTCCATCACACTGACTCGATGTCATTCTCCCCGTGAAACCCTGGCAAAATCATGGGCCGGCTCTTTCTGATGTTGACTGCTGTGACGAACCACATTTGGAGTTCAACATTAACAAGGTTTAGGAGATATGGTTGTTGATTTTGATTCAGTAGAACTGTTAGGACTTGATTGATTGATTGATTGATGCGGATACTTATATAGCGCCTATCCTCGCTCAGAGACCAAGCTCTAAGCGCTTTACATACACGGGGACATTTGCACCACAGGCTGCCTACCTGGGTAGAGCCGACTGAAGGCTGCCACTGGGCGCTCATCATTCGTTTCCTGTGTCATTCAATCAGATTTCAGACGCACACACATACACACTCAGACAGACATGTAACATTTTACGTGTATGACCGTTTTTTGTGGGTTTTTTGTTGTTGTTTTTTTTAATCTATTTACCCCGCCATGTAGGCAGCCATACTCCGTTTTCGGGTGTGTGCATGCTTGGTATATTCTTGTTTCCATAACCCACCGAACGCTGACATGGATTACAGGATCTTTAACGTGCGTATTTGATCTTCTGCGTGCGCATACACACGAAGGGGGTTCAGGCACATATGTTGACCTGGGAGATCGGAAAAATGTCCACCCTTTACCCACCAGGTGCACCGAGATTCGAACCCAGGACCCTCAGATTGAAAGTCCAGCGCTTTAACCATTCGGCTATTACACCCGTAGGATTTGCACTTGCCTTGGATCTAATGTTGATGCTACACTACAACAGCCATGTTTAGTGTTGGGGGAATAGAAATGAGTGGGCTGCCAACCAGAGGAGTTGAAGATGGGACAGGATTTTTTTTTTTTTTTAACTCTTTCCATACGAACGGCGAAAGAGTACGACGTTAACAGCGTTTCACCCCAATTACCATCATCAAAATATTGCAAGCGGAAGGCTCTTATACTGAAGAGGTGAATGTTTACAGTAATGCCACAATTCTGACGACGGAAGCTAAAGGTTGGGTCATTCAGACACCCACTGGACATCGGAGGGGTCTGTGTAGAGGAGAAGAGAGGACTGGCCGTACTGAGTGAGTTAAAGGATGAGATCTCTGATCTCTAATGCTGTTCTCCACCAAACGGACAACACGCAGCGAGTTTTTCTCCTCAGAAAAACAAAAAACCAACAACAACACTTCATTTTGTGTCGATAAGAAGATTCTAACTCTGTTTCATAAATCAAATGTCGAAAGAATCACATGATTAGTTTTTATCTTTTATGATGCTGGTTTCACAATCTCAGTGTGTTAGTTAATTAAAAGCAGTTTATTCAGGATTGTGAGGGTCTGCTCGATAACCATCGATGACAGGCAAGAAACATGGGAGTTTCTGTGATGAGCAGAGTCAGAAAAAAAGGCTGTGAGAAGGGGACATGCGCACGTGTGTGTGTGTGTGTGTGTGTGTGTGTGTGTGTGTGTGTGTGTGTTAGTCTCTGTGTGTGTGTGTGTGTGTGTGTTTGCTTGTGTGTGTTTGTGTGTGTGTGTGTGTGTGTGTGTGTGTGTGTGTGTGTGAGTCTCTCTGTCTCTCTGTGTGTGTGTGTGTGTGTGTGTGTGTGTGTGAAAAGTGCCCATTAAAGCAACAAACCATTGACAGAAGTCAACATCGGGACAAAAAGGAAGATAACATCGGGACAAAGAGACAAAGAGGAAATCAACATTGGGACAAAGAGGAAGAACAACAGTCCTGGCTGTAGTGTGTTGTGTGATGCGAAGGCTGTGAGCTGAGAGCACAAACTTTTTCCTCCTCTCTCTAGTTCTGACGGGGAAAGGGGCGGTCACCCAACATGTGCCTTCACTGACAGCTCTATCTGGTTTAAGTCTGTGTCACTCACCCCAAATACAATCGACACGATCTCTCTCTCTCTCTCTCTCTCTCTCTCTCTCTCTCTCTCTCTCTCTCTCTCTCTCTCTTTCTCCGTGTGTGTGTGTGTGTGTGTGTGTGTGTGTGTGTGTGTGTGTGTGTGTTAGTCTGAGTGGGCGGAAGAGGGGAAGATGGAGTTTGTGGGAGACAACGTGGAGGAAGAGAGAAGACATTGATACATAGTCTCTCTCTCTCTCTGTGTGTGTGTGTGTGTGTGTGTGTGTGTGTGTGTGTGTGTGTGTTGGTGTGTGTGGGCGGAGTACCTATGCCTCTTTGTCTGTCTGTCTGTTTCTCTCTCTCTCTGTATCCATTTGCATGCTGGAGTTAGCGTGCGTGCGTGTATGGGTGCGTGCGGGTTCGTTTGGGGTGGCCCATTTTGTTCTTGTTTCAATTCTGTTGTCTGCCCTCTGTCTGTCTCTGTTGCTCTCTGCCTCTCTCTGTTCTGTAGTCTGCCCTCTGCCTATCTATCACTTTGCTCATTTCGTTGCAGTTGCTTTTCTCCAATCAGTGTAGGGCAGGCTCCCTAGGCCTTTTTTTTTTATTAAAAAAAGAAGAAGTTTCTTTCGGCACCGAGATGTGGTGCAGCGTATATGGATCGGCCCGCACACTTTGACGCGTCCTAGGAACCGACAACTTAAGGTGACGAAGGGCTGACAGTGTGTGCTTTGCGTGGCCAGAGCCGTGCTGATGTCACTGACTCTTCGCTCCATGGTAGTTACAGTCATTGTTCGTCCTCACCCACCCACAGGGAGGAGAAGGGGGGGGCGGTTGTGTTGCTCCTTACCCACACACAGGGAGGAGAAGGTGGGGGGGGGGGGTTGTGTTGCTCCTTACCCACACACAGGGAGGAGGAGGGGGGATGTTGCTTCTCACCCACACACAGGGAGGAGGGGGAGGGGTGGGGGCGTGTTGCTCCTCACCCACACACAGGGAGGGGAGGATGTTGCTCTTCACCCACACACAGGATGTGTGTGTGTGGGGGGGTGTTGCTCCTCACCCACACACAGGGAGGAGGAGGTGGTGTTGTTCCTCACCCACACACAGGGAGGAGGTGGTGTTGTTCCTCACCCACACACAGGGAGGAGGGGTGGTGTTGCTCCTCACCCACACACAGGGAGGAGGTGGTGTTGTTCCTCACCCACACACAGGGAGGAGGTGGTGTTGTTCCTCACCCACACACAGGGAGGAGGTGGGGTTGTTCCTCACCCACACACAGGGAGGAGGGGGGGGTGTTGCTCCTCACCCACACACAGGGAGGAGGGGGGGGGTGTTGCTCCTCACCCACACACAGGGAGGAGGGGGGGGGGGTGTTGCTCCTCACCCACACACAGGGAGGAGGGGGGGGGGTGTTGCTCCTCACCCACACACAGGGAGGATGGGGGTGTTGCTCCTCACCCACACACAGTGAGGAGGGGGTGTTGTTCCTCACCCACACACAGGGAGGAGGGGGGGTGTTGCTCCTCACCCACACACATGGAGGAGGGGGTGTTGCTCCTCACCCACACACATGGAGGAGGGGGTGTTGTTCCTCACCCACACACAGGGAGGAGGGGGGGGTGTTGCTCCTCACCCACACACAGTGAGGAGGGGGTGTTGTTCCTCACCCACACACAGGGAGGAGGGGGGGGGTGTTGCTCCTCACCCACACACAGGGAGGAGGGGGTGTTGCTCCTCACCCACACACAGGGAGGAGGGGGGGTGTTGCTCCTCACCCACACACAGGGAGGAGGGGGTGTTGCTCCTCACCCACACACAGTGAGGAGGGGGTGTTGCTCCTCACCCACACACAGTGAGGAGGGGGTGTTGTTCCTCACCCACACACAGGGAGGAGGGGGGGTGTTGCTCCTCACCCACACACATGGAGGAGGGGGTGTTGCTCCTCACCCACACACATGGAGGAGGGGGGGATGTTGCTCCTCACCCACACACAGTGAGGAGGGGGTGTTGTTCCTCACCCACACACAGGGAGGAGGGGGTGTTGCTCCTCACCCACACACAGTGAGGAGGGGGTGTTGCTCCTCACCCACACACAGTGAGGAGGGGGTGTTGTTCCTCACCCACACACAGTGAGGAGGGGGTGTTGCTCCTCACCCACACACATGGAGGAGGGGGTGTTGCTCCTCACCCACACACAGGGAGGAGGGGGGGGTGTTGCTCCTCACCCACACACAGTGAGGAGGGGGTGTTGCTCCTCACCCACACACAGTGAGGAGGGGGTGTTGTTCCTCACCCACACACAGGGAGGAGGGGGGGTGTTGCTCCTCACCCACACACATGGAGGAGGGGGTGTTGCTCCTCACCCACACACATGGAGGAGGGGGGGATGTTGTTCCTCACCCACACACAGGGAGGAGGGGGGTGTTGCTCCTCACCCACACACATGGAGGAGGGGGGGATGTTGTTCCTCACCCACACACAGGGAGGAGGGGGGTGTTGCTCCTCACCCACACACAGGGAGGAGGAGGTGTTGCTCCTCACCCACACACATGGAGGAGGGGGTGTTGCTCCTCACCCACACACATGGAGGGGGGGGGTGTTGCTCCTCACCCACACACATGGAGGAGGGGGTGTTGCTCCTCACCCACACACAGGGAGGAGAAGGGGGGGGTGTTGCTCCTCACCCACACACAGTGAGGAGGGGGGATGTGTTGCTCTTCACCCACACACAGGGAGGAGGGGGGATGTGTTGCTCTTCACCCACACACAGGGAGGATGGGGGTGTTGCTCCTCACCCACACACATGGAGGAGGGGGGATGTTGCTCCTCACCCACACACAGTGAGGAGGGGGGATGTTGCTCCTCACCCACACACAGGGAGGAGGGGCGTGTTGCTCCTTACTCACATACAGGGAGAAGGGGGGGTGTTGCTCCTTACTCACACACAGGGAGGGGAGGATGTTGCTCTTCACCCCCACACAGGGAAGAGAAGGGGGGGTGTTGCTCCTTACTCACACACAGGGAGGGGAGGATGTTGCTCTTCACCCCCACACAGGGAAGAGAAGGGGGGGTGTTGCTCCTTACTCACACACAGGGAGGGGAGGATGTTGCTCTTCACCCCCACACAGGGAAGAGAAGGGGGGGTGTTGCTCCTTACTCACACACAGGGAGGGGAGGATGTTGCTCTTCACCCCCACACAGGGAAGAGAAGGGGGGGTGTTGCTCCTTACTCACACACAGGGAGGGGAGGATGTTGCTCCTCACCCACACACAGGGAGGTGGAGGAAGACGGGGAGACAGTGGTACAGTTTCAAACACTTGATACCACCAGGACGTCCGCTGCCGGTATCACCAACACCTCTTTTCCTCGTTAATTTTATTTTAGTACTACCACTCTGAACTAGGAGGCAAGATTGCACTGGCTCTTAGTGCTTCAGCACTTGGGGCTAGTTGGCCTTTGGGGACCATCCCAACGCCGACTGTCCGAAAACCCTCTTCAGTGGCTGAGAGAGTGGGTATGTAACTTGGGCAAGATACTCTCCATTACAATCTAATTATGGCCTTGATCCGCTAACTGTTCTGATGGTTATTGTCGGATACGATTATCATACATACATACAAGGTCGTAATCGTTCTCTTCTTCTACTGGCTTCATAACATTAACTGCAACAAACTCCAGTGAAATATTTAATTGACTCCACAGGTTTCGATGTCATCAACCATGAACTACTTTGTCAGAAACTTTTGTTATATGGCTAATCAGAGAAGATCAAATTCCAACTCGAGCGTCAAATGTTTGTTCACGTGACACAGCTCACACACATGATTGGATACAGCGCCACCATACAGCACATTCAAGGAATAAATGACAACACTCCTTATAATAACTGACGACAGTCATATTTCATCTCCTGGCCTCATTATTTGTTAATTTCCAGTTGAAAAACCACCGAGGCAACCATGTGTTTGTTCTATATTGTCCATGTGTTCTCTGTGGCTTCTTCAGGGTTCTGTCTTTGCTGCTGTGTGCACATGTCAAATGATCGGTATAAGGACAGGCCCGACGCTTTCTTTTATTGAGGAAGTGTCTGAGTTTGTTCCAATGTACCTTTTTATTTACCTGTGTGCTAGCTGAATCGGTAGCGTAAGCAGCACTGACATGAAGTTGTGTACCTTGTGAATGGAGAGAGTTACCACTCTTTACTATTTGTTAAATAAATTTATTTATATTATATATATATATATATATATATATATATATATATATATATATATTTTTTTTTTTTTTTTTTTTTTTTTTTTTTTTTTTGGTACGCTTATAGTTGACTTCATCAAGTTTGCGCCTTTACATATTATTATTATAGTAGTAGTTCTTGTTTATGTATTTATTTATTTATTTTTTATTAATATTTTTTATTCATTTTTTTTTCTCAAGGCCTGACTAAGCGCGTTGGGTTACGCTGCTGGTCAGGTATCTGCTTGGCAGATGTGGTGTAGTGTATATGGATTTGTCCGAACGCAGTGACGCCTACTTGAGGTACTGAGACTACTATTTGTTGATGACAGTCACGCGCCTGTCGGTTTCTTCCAACACTTTCCACCTGTCGTTGTAGATTTTTGCCCCTTCTTTTCTATCCGCAAGTCCCCATTGGAACCTCTTTCCACAATGCCTCGCATGGAATGATTTCCCAATGCTCGATCCAAATTAAGCAGATGTGGTGTAGCGTATATGTATCAGCTGCCACGCTTTGACAGCTCATTGAACACTTTCTTCCCAGTTCCAACAACCTGCCCGCCCACCCCCCTCCCCTCCCCTCCCCACCTCTCTAGTTGCGGCCATATTGGCTACATATTGGCCGCAGCTGGAGTATGATGGGTTAACACGCCATGTTGGAAGTGAACATGTTTAAATCGGTTAAATTTTTTTTTTTTTCAATGTAAACTGATAGTTGTTTTTTGTGAACACTTGTTTTCGCTTCTTATTCTCTTGAACTGTTTGTGATCTCTTATGATTTCAGTCAAACTTTGTCCCTGGGTTGAACAAAAAGGCCACTTCGCTGGTCATGTGGAAGTGAAATTCCCTGAAAACAGAATGTCCAGCTTCAGCAGGAAGTGTAACCCCTTTGGCAGGAAAGTTCACCATATTGCCTTCAGAACGAAGTGTAACACGACAGGAAAGTTCACCATATAGCCTTCAGAACGAAGTGTAACACGACAGGAAAGTTCACCATATTGCCTTCAGAACGAAGTGTAACACGACAGGAAAGTTCACCATATTGCCTTCAGAACGAAGTGTAACACGACAGGAAAGTTCACCATATAGCCTTCAGAACGAAGTGTAAAACGACAGGAAAGTTCACCATATTGCCTTCAGAACGAAGTGTAACACGACAGGAAAGTTCACCATATTGCCTTCAGAACGAAGTGTAACACGACAGGAAAGTTCACCATATAGCCTTCAGAACGAAGTGTAACACGACAGGAAAGTTCACCATATAGCCTTCAGAACGAAGTGTAAAACGACAGGAAAGTTCACCATATTGCCTTCAGAACGAAGTGTAACACGACAGGAAAGTTCACCATATTGCCTTCAGAACGAAGTGTAACACGACAGGAAAGTTCACCATATAGCCTTCAGAACGAAGTGTAAAACGACAGGAAAGTTCACCATATAGCCTTCAGCAGGAAGTGTAAAACGACAGGAAAGTTCACCATGTAGCCTTCAGAACGAAGTGTAACATGACAGGAAAGTTCACCATATAGCCTTCAGAACGAAGTGTAACACGACAGAAAAGTTCACCATGTAGCCTTCAGAACGAAGTGTAACATGACAGGAAAGTTCACCATGTAGCCTTCAGCAGGAAGTGTAACACGACAGGAAAGTTCACCATGTAGCCTTCAGCAGGAAGTGTAACATGACAGGAAAGTTCACCATGTAGCCTTCAGCAGGAAGTGTAACACGACAGGAAAGTTCACCATGTAGCCTTCAGAACGAAGTGTAACATAACAGGAAAGTTCACCATGTAGCCTTCAGCAGGAAGTGTAACACGACAGGAAAGTTCACCATGTAGCCTTCAGCAGGAAGTGTAACCCCTTTGACAGGAAAGTTCACCATGTAGCCTTCAGCAGGAAGTGTAACATGACAGGAAAGTTCACCATGTAGCCTTCAGCAGGAAGTGTAACATGACAGGAAAGTTCACCATGTAGCCTTCAGCAGGAAGTGTAACATGACAGGAAAGTTCACCATGTAGCCTTCAGAACGAAGTGTAACATGACAGGAAAGTTCACCATGTAGCCTTCAGCAGGAAGTGTAACCCCTTTGACAGGAAAGTTCACCATATACAGTGAGTGGTGGTGTGGTGTGGTGTGGATGTGACAGTGAGTGGTGGTGTGGTGTGGTGTGGTGTGGTGTGGATGTGACAGTGAGTGGTGGTGTGGTGTGGTGTGGTTTGGTGTGGATGTGACAGTGAGTGGTGGTTTGGTGTGATTTGTTGTGGTGTGGTGTGGTGTGGTGTGGTTTGGTGTGGATGTGACAGTGAGTGGTGGTTTGGTGTGATTTGTTGTGGTGTGGTGTGGTGCGGTGTGGATGTGACAGTGAGTGGTGGTGTGGTGTGGATGTGACAGTGAGTGGTAGTGTGGTGTGGCGTGGCGTGGTATGGTGTGGTGTGGTGTGGTGTGGATGACAGTGAGTAGTGACAGTGAGTGGTGGTGTGGTGTGGTGTGGATGACAGTAATGACAGTGAGTGGTGGTGTGGTGTGGTGTGGTGTGGTGTGGATGACAGTAATGACAGTGAGTGGTGGTGTGGTGTGGTGTGGATGACAGTAATGACAGTGAGTGGTGGTGTGGTGTGGTGTGGTGTGGTGTGGTGTGGATGACAGTAATGACAGTGAGTGGTGGTGTGGTGTGGTGTGGTGTGGTGTGGTGTGGATGACAGTGAGTGGTGGTGTGGTGTGGTGTGGTGTGGTGTGGATGACAGTAATGACAGTGAGTGGTGGTGTGGTGTGGTGTGGTGTGGCATGGTGTGGATGACAGTGAGTGGTGGTGTGGTGTGGTGTGGTGTGGATGACAGTGAGTGGTGGTGTGGTGTGGTGTGGTGTGGTGTGGATGACAGTCAGTAGTGGTGCGGTGTGGTGTGGTGTGGTGTGGTGTGGATGATAGTCAGTAGTGGTGTGGTGTGGTGTGGCGTGGTGTGGATGACAGTGAGTGGTGGTGTGGTGTGGTGTGGTGTGGCGTGGTGTGGATGACAGTGAGTGGTGGTGTGGTGTGGTGTGGTGTGGTGTGGTGTGGATGACAGTGAGTTGTGGTGTGGTGTGGTGTGGTGTGGTGTGGATGACAGTGAGTTGTGGTGTGGTGTGGTGTGTTGTGGTGTGGATGACAGTCAGTAGTGGTGCGGTGTGGTGTGTGACCATGTGAAGCACAGACATCAACAAACACAGAGGACAAGGAAGGAAAATCTTTATTGATCAGTAATCATCAGAGTTCAGCAGCAGTAGTGTCCACATGAAAAGAGGCAGGACAGGTGATACAAGTGGACGACACAAAGAATGCACAGGTGATATCACAGCTCTCTGCCATCCGGGTGGGTGGTATCAGGTGGTCACACATAAAACAACTCACAGTTACAATCAGGACAAATATCATGTATCCACTTGATGTTCAGGTCAGTGTAATGGAGAAATGTTCAAGCCAGCAGTCGACACTGGAGAGGTGTTGATCATTCTCCTACACCACCACTTTGGCACAAGCACTTCACCAAATAAAGCTTTTGTGATTGAACAGTTGGCAAGGGTTTTTTTTTTTTTTTTTTTTTTTTTTTTTTGGTATTAAAACTTCGATGCACAAATTTGACATTTAAGGTTCAGATCCAATAAATAAAGGGTTTTTTTTAACCAATGAAAAATCTAAGAAAGAAGGTTTTTTTGATGACTGGTGTAAAACTGTAAAAATGACCCACATGAACAAAGTACTTTGTTCAGAACAGACTGTCCTTATTAGCGATCTGAAGTTTGGAAATGGAGGTCATAGAACAGAAAATTCATAGAACAAAACTTTTAATCGAAAATGTGATGATCAAAGCTTCAGTGTCACTGAAAAGTTAACGAGCGATATTGAAAATACTGATGGCAGCACACACGTCAAACAAATGCTTGGTTTTTTTGGTGAGTACTATCCACTAAACTAAAATGCCAACAGCAGTGAGCAAGGTGTGAGTGAGAAGCTCACCATAAGTTTTCAGTTTTCATTTTCAGAAGCTCAGGGAGGCGTCACTGCGTTCGGACAAATCCATATACGCTACACCACATCTGCCAAGCAGATGCCTGACCAACAGTGTAACCCAACGCACTTAGTCAGGCCTTGAGAAAAAAAAT
Source organism: Babylonia areolata (assembly GCF_041734735.1). Classification (NCBI taxonomy): domain Eukaryota; kingdom Metazoa; phylum Mollusca; class Gastropoda; order Neogastropoda; family Buccinidae; genus Babylonia; species Babylonia areolata. The sequence goes on along the minus strand of NC_134898.1, from coordinate 6,431,964 downwards.
AATATATATATATATATGTAGATAAGCTTACATAAATAAATAAATAAATAAATAAATAATAATTATGATAAAAAAAAGGTAGTAGTAATGAGAATAATAATAAAATAATAATAATAAATAAATAAATAAGACAACAATGATGATAAATAAGCAAATAAATGTAATATGAAGAGAAGTGCTCACTAAAATGCGGGGTGTGGCCTACAGACATAGAGAACAGGACTGCAAGACGGCAGCCACTGGGGCAGTGCTGCTGATGATGACGACGATGACGATGATGACGGGCAATTCCACTTCTCTGTGCAGGTTTACAGGGAATCGGAGAATATCTTTCTGCATGAAAATCAATAAAAGTAACATCCTTTTTTCCCCCCCTCTCTCGATTGGCATATGTATGTATCAATAACAAAAAATGGAAATAAAAATGTTTATTCCAAAAACAAAAAAAAAGATATGTAAAAAACAAAACTGATAATACAATGTCGGCAATCAACAAATCATACGTACAGAATACACAGATAAAACATGAGCAAACTTTTCTATCCAGTTGATCGACAGTAATTTACATCCAGTCAACCCCAACCGCCCACCCCCCACCCCTCTGACCCTGCCATCCCCCACACAGCTCCCCCCCCACCCCCCACCCCTCTGACCCCGCCATCCCCCACACAGCTCCCAGCTCCCCCCCCTACCCCCCACCCCTCTGACCCCGCCATCCCCCACACAGCTCCCCCCCTACCCCTCTGACCCCGCCATCCCCCACACAGCTCCCCCCCCACCCCCCACCCCCCACCCCTCTGACCCCGCCATCCCCCACACAGCTCCCCCCCTACCCCCCACCCCCAACCTCCACTTCATCCTCCCATGTACCAGACACACAGCAGTTGCCCAGTGAGTGTACACACTGTATAAAACATACAAAATTATAAATACATCATCAAGAGATTATAAACATCACCATTCTCTGAATTCTGGACTCTTTATACTTCACTGGTTCTTGTTCTTGAGGTGTGTGTGAGTGTTTGCATATGTGTATTGATTAGTCATCTACCAAATATACACTTGATTTTTGTGCGTGCTGGAAACGTGTACACTCAGGGAAAAAATAAAAACAAATCGACTTTCAGTCAGTTTTCATCCACTAACTTGAACCAGAGGGACAGTACAGGTCAAAGTTCACTGACAAAGAAGACAAAGACGACAAAGACAGGTCAAAGTGCACTGACAAAGAGGACAAAGACAGGTCAAAGTGCACTGACAAAGACAGGTCAGACAATGCACTGACAAAGAGGACAAAGACAGGTCAGACAATGCACTGACAAAGAGGACAAAGACAGGTCAGACAATGCACTGACAAAGAGGACAAAGACAGGTCAGACAATGCACTGACAAAGACAAGTCAGACAATGCACTGACAAAGACAGGTCAGACAATGCACTGACAAAGACAGGTCAGACAATGCACTGACAAAGAAGACAAAGACAGGTCAGACAATGCACTGACAAAGACAGGTCAGACAATGCACTGACAAAGAGGACAAAGACAGGTCAGACAATGCACTGACAAAGAGGACAAAGACAGGTCAGACAATGCACTGACAAAGACAGGTCAGACAATGCACTGACAAAGACAGGTCAGACAATGCACTGACAAAGAAGACAAAGACAGGTCAGACAATGCACTGACAAAGACAGGTCAGACAATGCACTGACAAAGAGGACAAAGACAGGTCAGACAATGCACTGACAAAGACAGGTCAGACAATGCACTGACAAAGAAGACAAAGACAGGTCAGACAATGCACTGACAAAGAGGACAAAGACAGGTCAGACAACGCACTGACAAAGACAGGTCAGACAATGCACTGACAAAGAAGACAAAGACAGGTCAGACAATGCACTGACAAAGAGGACAAAGACAGGTCAGACAACGCACTGACAAAGAGGACAAAGACAGGTCAGACAACGCACTGACAAAGACAGGTCAGACAATGCACTGACAAAGACAGGTCAGACAATGCATTGACAAAGAGGACAAAGACAGGTCAGACAATGCACTGACAAAGAGGACAAAGACAGGTCAGACAATGCATTGACAAAGAGGACAAAGACAGGTCAGACAATGCACTGACAAAGAGGACAAAGACAGGTCAGACAATGCACTGACAAAGAGGACAAAGACAGGTCAGACAACGCACTGACAAAGACAGGTCAGACAATGCACTGACAAAGACAGGTCAGACAATGCACTGACAAAGAAGACAAAGACAGGTCAGACAATGCATTGACAAAGACAGACCTTTAGGAAGGGGCACCAGCCTGGCAGTCACCAGCTCTGGAACTCAAACAGACATGTCGGCTCACCCACACAGACCTCCAGCAAGGAAGGACAGAAATCAGTGCATGCACACAACACAGTGCCTTGCTGTCAGCCTCCCTGCAGTCCCCGATCCAATGACATGCCCAGCCACACATCGCTCAGTGACGACACGACACCACGCGATGCAGCCAGTCCCATAATCTTCAAGTTTTTTCCCTGCTACACGAAAAACGAAAAACGTTCCACTGTTCTCCAACTGGTCAAAAAGATGAAAGTGTCAAATACTCTGCACTCAATAACTGACCATCCCACACACTCCCCCCAACACCCCCACCCCTCACCATCTTCCCAAGTCATCACCCTCCCCATACTGTGACCCCCTCCCCCTCCCCGTCACATCACTTGGCCCCCACAAGTGGCGCCCCCTTGATGGGGGAGGAGACAGCGGTGGAGGTGAGTCGGAGGTTCTCCAGGATGTAGTTATGGGCCTTGTTTCTGCTGGGGTCGGGGGCGGGGCCCTTGACGGGGATGGAAGACCGGCCCTGGGGGGGGCTGTACTCGGGGATCACGCCGCGCACGTCGTAGCTCCACTGCATGTCCGGCGACTGGGGACACACACACACACACACACCACACACCATGCACCGCAGTTGTCACAGTTTCAGTTTCAGTTTCAGTAGCTCAAGGAGGCGTCACTGCGTTCGGGCAAATCCATATATACGCTACACCACATCTGCCAAGCAGATGCCTGACCAGCAGCGTTACCCAACACGCTTTGTCAGGCCTTGAGAAAAAAAAAAGAAAGAAAAAAAGATAACTAACTAACTAAATAATATAATTATAAATAAATAAATAAGTAAATAACAATAATAATAATAATGAAAATAAATAAATAGAAAAAAAAGAAAAAAGACAACCATGATGATATATAAGCAAATAAATGCAAAAAAAAAAAAAAAAATCACACTATACACCACAGTTGTCACAACCACACTATACACCACAGTTGTCAATCACACCATACACCACAGTTGTCACAATCACACCATACACCACAGTTGTCACAATCACACTGTACACCACAGTTGTCACAATCACACCATACACCACAGTTGTCACAATCACACCGTACACCACAGTTGTCAATCACACCATACACCACAGTTGTCAATCACACCATACACCACAGTTGTCACAATCACACCATACACCACAGTTGTCACAATCACACTGTACACCACAGTTGTCACAATCACACCGTACACCACAGTTGTCACAATCACACTGTACACCACAGTTGTCACAATCACACCATACACCACAGTTGTCACAATCACACCGTACACCACAGTTGTCAATCACACCATACACCACAGTTGTCAATCACACCGTACACCACAGTTGTCACAATCACACTGTACACCACAGTTGTCAATCACACCGTACACCACAGTTGTCACAACCACACTATACACCACAGTTGTCACAATCACACCGTACACCACAGTTGTCAATCACACCGTACACCACAGTTGTCACAATCACACCATACACCACAGTTGTCACAATCACACCATACACCACAGTTGTCACAACCACACTATACACCACAGTTGTCACAATCACACTGTACACCACAGTTGTCACAATCACACCATACACCACAGTTGTCACAATCACACCGTACACCACAGTTGTCAATCACACCATACACCACAGTTGTCAATCACACCATACACCACAGTTGTCAATCACACCATACACCACAGTTGTCAATCACACCAAACACCACAGTTGTCACAATCACACTGTACACCACAGTTGTCACAATCACACCGTACACCACAGTTGTCAATCACACCATACACCACAGTTGTCACAATCACACCATACACCACAGTTGTCACAATCACACCATACACCACAGTTGTCACAATCACACTGTACACCACAGTTGTCAATCACACCGTACACCACAGTTGTCACAATCACACTGTACACCACAGTTGTCACAATCACACCGTACACCACAGTTGTCAATCACACCATACACCACAGTTGTCACAATCACACCATACACCACAGTTGTCACAATCACACCAAACACCACAGTTGTCACAATCACACTGTACACCACAGTTGTCAATCACACCGTACACCACAGTTGTCACAATCACACCGTACACCACAGTTGTCACAATCACACCATACACCACAGTTGTCACAATCACACCGTACACCACAGTTGTCAATCACACCATACACCACAGTTGTCACAGTTGTCACAATCACACCATACACCACAGTTGTCACAATCACACCGTACACCACAGTTGTCACAATCACACCGTACACCACAGTTGTCACAATCACACTGTACACCACAGTTGCCACAATCACACCATACACCACAGTTGTCACAATCACACCATACACCACAGTTGTCACAATCACACTGTACACCACAGTTGTCACAATCACACCATACACCACAGTTGTCACAATCACACCGTACACCACAGTTGTCACAATCACACCGTACACCACAGTTGTCACAATCACACTGTACACCACAGTTGCCACAATCACACCATACACCACAGTTGTCACAATCACACCATACACCACAGTTGTCACAATCACACTGTACACCACAGTTGTCACAATCACACCGTACACCACAGTTGTCACAATCTACACAATTAAGACAGAGACTGATTCTTAAAAAAAGACATAATCATGTCGTCCAAATGGCAAGCCCGATGAGCTCATCTTCTAAACGAGGAGAATTACAGCCAAGGCTGGCGGAATTTGTCTGCCACTGTTTCTCTTTACAATATGTTTGTATTGTATTTATGTCTTGTAAACCTTAAGGTTTTATGACCATGTGTATTGTATTTGTGTCTTGTAAACCTAAAGAGTTTATGACAATAGTTATTTATAACATGTTTGTATTGTACTTGTGTCTTATAAACCTTAAGGTTTTATGATGATAGTACTCAGTTCTATTCTGCACACACACACACACACACACACACACACACACACACACACCCGAGAGTCAGTGTCAGTGTTGAGTTGTGATACTGTGAACAAAATCATGTGTCATGCTTCCTGCATTCAACCCCCCCCCCCCCCCCCAAAAAAAAAAGTGTGTGCACATACTTTTAAACATCTCCACCACCAGTACACATGCACTTTTTAAACTACCTCCGACCACAGAGCACATCCACTATTAATATGTGAACCATCTGCAACCACCAGTGCATACTGCACTTTCAATATGTGAGCCATTTACCAATATCAGTGCGCTTGCACTTTTAATAACTTATAACAGGTGAGTGAATCATCCGCCACCAGCAGCCCTGCAGGTGCCAGTGTATGCCAGAGCCCCCCCCCCCCCCAACCACCCCTCTACTCCCCCCACCCCCCACCCCTCAAACCCACCTGGATGATGAGCTTGCCCTTGCAGATCCTGCCATAGACAGTGGGCAGGAAGGAGATGTTGAAGAGCGTCCCCTCCTGGCTGTTGGGCATCAGCTCTCCGCAGGTGGGGGCCACGCTCAGCTCCACGTCACTGCCCTCCTCAAAGTATGCCTCGAACACCACCGGGTGCCTGCAACACACACACGCACGGACAGACCTATAGGCATGTGTCTATATACATACAGATAGGCAGTCAGTTGTGTTCGACTATGACCACCAGAACAGCAGAGGAGGTAACTGCTGTCCTAAAAAAAAAAAAGACTATTTGGGCTAGAATTTGATTATAGTGGAGAGTGTCTTGCCCACAGTTACATCCCCACTCTCTTGGCCAAGAGGGTTTTAGGACAGTCGGTGTTGGGATGGTTCCCCAAAAGGCCAACTAGCACCCCACCCACCCACCCCCCTCCCGCATGGCTGCAGCACTAAGAGCCAGTGCAATTTAGCCTCCTAGTTTGAGAGTAACAGTCCTTCACAAAAGACTAAGCTGTAAATGATTTCCCATTGCAATGGAGAAACCATTCACAATACAGTTCTCACTTCGCTGTTGGCCCAGCTGTAAACTTATGTCAATGATATAAGCTCATACATACTGGCCTAAGATAGATAGATAGACAGATATAGACAGACATACGATAGTCATGTCCGACTAAGACCATCAGAACAGCAGAGGAGGCAACTGCAGTCCCGACTATCTGGACTGGACTTTGATTATAATGGAGAGAGTCTTGCAGTCTTGCACAAATACACAGACAGACTGACAAGATACGTCTGTGGCCTGTGAGTGAAGACAGACAGACAGACAGACAAACAGACAAAATTCTGCTGCCCGACTCGTCCTCAGAAAGAAAAGATCTGAGCACATCACTCCTCTTTTGCAACATCTCCACTGGCTCCCTGTCTCACACCGAATAAAGTACAAGATCAGCACTCTATGCTACAAATGTATTCACAAATCAGCCCCTTCTTATCTCTGTGGCTGCCTTCACCTCTACACTCCATCTCGCTCACTACGATCAACTTCGGATCCACTCCACTTATGCATACCCAGATTCAAACTCTCGACTGTTGGCCGCCGTTCTTTCTCTGTCTCTGGACCTTGCAATTGAAATGAACTTCCTCTTTCGCTTCGTCAAGTCTCCACACTCAGCTCTTTCAAGTCTGGCCTTAAAACCCACCTCTTCCCAAAACAGCCTCCCTTCCCTGCCTCTTCCTTGTCTTTAGCTTCTTCAGTTTTAGAGTTATGCGTGCGTGAGAATGACTGGTGCGAAAGCGCTTAGATTTGTCTATGCACACAAGATTCAGCGCTATATAAGTACCATTATTATTATTATTATTACAAACACCAGCACTGACTGGGCCTGGGAGTGCAGCCTGAAGCCCACAGTGGACAGCTTGCCCAGCCCACTGGCCTCCACGTTGATGACGTCATCCACCGGGGGGTCAGAGGCCATGAAGCGCACCGGGAACTTCCACAGGCCTCCCAGTGCACCGGTCACCGTCAGGTAGGCCAGGTAGCTGCAACAACATGACGCCAATCAGCATGACAGTCACAACATGACGCCAATCAGCATGACAGTCACAACATGATGCCAATCAGCATAACAGTCGGGTAGCCGCAACAACATGACGTCAATCAGCATGACAGTCGGGTAGTCGCAACAACATGACGTCAATCAACATGACAGTCACAACATGATGCCAATCAGCATAACAGTCGGGTAGCTGCAACAATATGACATCAATCAGCATGACAGTCACAACATGATGCCAATCAGCATGACAGGTAGCCGCAACAACATGACGTCAATCAGCATGACAGTCAGGTACACTAGGTAGCTGCAATCAACATGACGCGGAATCAACATGACATTCAGGAAGGGCAGGTAACTGCAATCAGCATGACATGGAATCAGCATGATGTGACATCGGTATGACAGGTCACATGAAATCAGCATGACATGGAATCAGCATGATGTTAAACCAACATGTCACACTCTCAGACGTCACAAGTCAGTGTGTCTCCATACAGTGTTATTGTCACACTCTGACGTCACATGTCAGTGTGTCGCTGTTGTCACACTGTGATGTCACTGGTCACTGTCATCACACTCTGACATCACAAGTCAGTGTGTCACTCATCACACTGTGATATCACATGTCTGTGTGTCACTGTCATCACACACTGACGCCACAGGGCAGTGTGTCACTGTCGTCACACACTGATGTCACAGGGCAGTGTGTCACTGTCGTCACACACTGATGTCACAGGGCAGTGTGTCACTGTCGTCACACTGATGTCACAGGGCAGTGTGTCACTGTCGTCACACACTGATGTCAAAGGTCACAGGGCTGTGTGTCACTGTCGTCACACACTGACGCCACAGGGCAGTGTGTCACTGTCATCACACACTGACGCCACAGGGCATTGTGTCACTGTCGTCACACTGATGTCACAGGGCAGTGTGTCACTGTCATCACACACTGACATCACAGGGCAGTGTGTCACTGTCGTCACACACTGACGTCACAGGGCAGTGTGTCACTGTCATCACACAATGACGTCACAGAGCAGTGTGTCACTGTCATCACACTGACGTCACAGGGCAGTGTATCACTGTCATCACACTGACATCACAGGGCAGTGTGTCACTGTCATCACACTGATGTCACAGGGCAGTGTGTCACTGTCATCACACTGTGATATCACACATCACTGTCGTCACACACTGATGTCACAGGGCAGCGTGTCACTGTTGTCACACACTGATGTCAAAGGTCACAGGGCTGTGTGTCACTGTCGTCACACACTGACGTCACAGGGCAGTGTGTCACTGTCGTCACACACTGACGTCAC
>NC_134898.1:6403305-6413305 GCF_041734735.1 Babylonia areolata | reverse complement strand
GGCCCACCCTGATGGACGCCCTCACGTTCTTCAGCAGCAGGGAGAAGGGAGACTGGTCAAACTTCACCCCCTTGCCGTGCAGCTCCTTGTACTCTGTGTGGTCTGCCAGCACACAGCACACACCTCTCGTCGTCATCGTCATCATCATCGACGCCGTCACCAGTATGCTGTTATCATCTGGTTGATTGTCAGCATGACGCCTTTGTAATGCTTGTTGTCGTTCAGTTGTTGTTATCGTTATCATCGTTTTTTTTCTTTTCTTATGACAATCATCAGCATTATGCCATTTGCTGTCATGGTTCTCATAACACTCATGTTGTTGTTATCGTCATTTTACCATTCTTATTGTGATTATCATTATTCCAATGCTATTGTTATCCTCACTATACCATTCTTATGATTATCATTCTAACATCATTATCATCATCATCATCACACCATTCTTATTGTTACCCTCGCTGTACCATTCACCACAGGTGTTCAATGAACATGTGCACATGTCTGACAGTTCACACAAACACTCAGTTCAACCATGCAGAGGCACAGGACACACACACACACACACACACACACACACACACACACACACACACACACACCGACCCACACAAACACCCACCCAAAAATAGACACCCACAAACACACACACAAACACCAACCCACAAGCACACCGACCCACAAATACACACCCACATAAACACATATACAAACACCCACCCACACACACACACACACAAATACACACCCACATAAACACATACACAAACACCCACCAACCCACACACACACACCCACACACACACACTCACCCACAAATACACACCCACATAAACACATACACAAACACCCACACACACACACACACACACACACACACACACACACAAATACACACCCACATAAACACATACACAAACACCCACCCACCCACACACACCGACCCACACAAACGCCCACCCAAAAATACACACCCACAAAAGACATACACAAACACCCACCCACCCCCACACACACACCCACACACACACCCACACCCACCCACAAATACACACCCACATAAACACATACACAAACACCCACCCACCCACACACACCGACCCACACAAACGCCCACCCAAAAATACACACCCACAAACACATACACAAACACCCACCCCCACCCACCGACCTTTGAGGACGACGAAGGCCATGACAGGGGTGTCCATGGGGTTGCGAAAGGGGATGATGAGGGTGGTGCTGGTGTCGGTCCCCGTGTACACACTGACCGGGTCCTGGGGCTGGGGCAGCAGACCCGTGCCCGATGCCACAAACACCCACTCCCCCAACTGTACACACCCACACCCACACCATCATTCCATGCCCCACACCACACACACACACACACACACACACACACACACACTCCCCTAGCTGCACACACCCACACCATCATTCCATGCCCCACACCACGCACACACACACACACTCCCCTAGCTGCACACACCCACACCATCATTCCATGCCCCACACCACACACACACACACTCCCCTAGCTGTACACACCCACACCGTCATTCTATGTCCCACACCACACACACACACACACACACACTCCCCCAGCTGTGAACACCCACACCGTCATTCTATGCCCCACACCACACACACACACACACACACACACACACACTCCCCTAGCTGTACACACCCACACTGTCATTCTGTGCCCCACACCACACACACACACACACACACACACACACACTCCCCAGCTGTGAACACCCACACCCACACCGTCATGCTGTACCCCACACCACAAACATACCTGGTACACTCCCCTAGCTGTACACACCCACACCGTCATTCTATGCCCCACACCACACACACTCCCTTAGCTGTACACACCCACACCCACATTGTTACTGCACCACATCACTGCCAGTGACTGTATAGCTGTTCTGTGGCCTTCAGCACTCTGCACACTAGTACGTCAAGATAGCTGCGTCCGACAACCACCACCACAACAGCAGAGGAAGTAACTGCTGTCCCGACAACCCAGGCCAGAGTTTGATTACAGTGTAGAGTGTCTTGCCCCAAGTTACACCCCCACTCTCTTGGCCAGGAGGGTTTTAGGGACAGTTGGCGTTGGGATGGTGGTCTCCAAAGGCCAACTAGCCCCCCACCAGGCTGCAGCACTCAGAGCCAGTGCAATTCTGCCTCCTATTCTTCTTCTTCTGCGTTCGTGGGCTTCAACTCCCACGTTCACTTGTATATAAGTATGTGGGCTTTTTACGTGTATGACCGTTTTTACCCCGCCATGTAGGCAGCCATACTCCGCTTTCAGGGGTGTGCATGCTGGGTATGTTCTTGTTTCCATAACCCACCGAACGCTGACATGGATTACAGGATCTTTAACGTGCGTATTTGATCTTATGCTTGCGTATACACATGAAGGGGGTTCAGGCACTGGCAGGTCTGCACATATGTTGACCTGGGAGATCTCCACCCTTTACCCACAAGGCGCCGTCACCGTGATTCGAACCCGGGACCCTCAGATCGAAAGTCCAACGCTTTAACCATTCGGCTATGGCGCCCGTCGCCTCCTAGTCTGAGAGCCATAGTCTTTCACAAAAGACAACGCTGTAAATATTTAGTCGTTGGACTGCAGTGAAGAAACCAGTGATCACACAGCTCTCACTATGCTGTAGACCCAGCTGTGAACTCACAGCAGTAGTACCTCAAGGTAACACAACCAGCTGTATGAGAGAGTACAGGCAGACATACAGATGTACAAACAATAGACAGACAGACAGACAGACCTGCTGAGGAAGGTGATCTTGGCCAGGTGGTCACCCAGACCGACAGACAGAGAGACAGACAGACAGACAGAGAGACAGACAGATAGACCTGCTGACTGAGGAAGGTGATTTTGGCCAGGTGGTCACACAGACAGACAGACAGACAGACAGGCAGGCAGACCTGCTGACTGAGGAAGGTGATCTTGGCCAGGTGGTCACACAGACAGACAGACAGACAGACCGACCTGCTGACTGAGGAAGGTGATCTTGGCCAGGTGGTCACACAGACAGACACACAGACAGACAGACAGACCTACCTGCTGACTGAGGAAGGTGATCTTGGCCAGGTGGTCACACAGACAGACAGACAGACACACACAGAGACAGACAGACATACCTACCTGCTGACTGAGGAAGGTGATCTTGGCCAGGTGGTCACACAGACAGACAGACAGACAGACCTACGTGCTGACTGAGGAAGGTGATTTTGGCCAGGTGGTCACACAGACAGACAGAGAGACAGACAGACAGACAGACCTACCTGCTGACTGAGGAAGGTGATCTTGGCCAGGTGGTCACACAGACAGACAGACAGACAGACACACCTGCTGACTGAGGAAGGTGATCTTGGCCAGGTGGTCACACAGACAGACACACAGACACACAAACAGACAGACAGACAGACAGACAGATGGACAGACAGACAGACACACACACACACAGACAGGCCTACCTGCTGGCTGAGGAAGGTGATCTTGGCCAGGTGGTCGCCCTGTCCCAGCGTGGAGGGCATGAAGTGCAGGGGCACCTCCAGCGAGGTGTGTGGGGGCAGCACGATGGGCCGCTCGTTGTCGCGCACCAGGCAGAAGTTGTTGGTGTTGGACACTGTGGGCACCAGCTCCAGCGTCTCCTCTGTCGGGTTCTGCAGCACGATCATCTGCTCTGCCCACCTGTCACACACACACACGCACACACACACACAGACGCACACACAACACACACATACACAACACACACACTCGAACACATACACACACACATGCACACACACACACACACACACGCACACACACATGCACACACGCACACACACACACACACACACACACGCAACACACACAACACATACACACGCACACACGCACACACAACACACACGCACACACGCACACACACAACACACACACACACAGCACACACACACAACACACACGCACACACACACACACATGCACACTCACACATACACACACACACACATACAAAAACACACATACATTAGTGGAACACGGTCATCCCCTTTGCTGACCTGTCCACCACACACATACAGATTACAAAAAAAGTCCAATAAACCCTGAAGGTCTCATCACAGTCTCTCTGTTCCATTCTATTCTAGTGGTGGCCAAGTGGTAAGGTGTCTGCCTGGGAATCAAGAGAGTCTCGACGAAAACAGGATCAAATCCCACGCCTACCCATAATATTCTTTCCCTTCACTAGACCTTGAGTGCTGGTCTGGATGCAAGTCATTCAGATGAGATGATGAACCAAGGTCCCGTGTGTAGCATGCGCTTAGCCCACAATAAAAGAACCCACGACGACAAAAGGTTCGTCCCGAGCAAAACTCCACAAGAAAAATCCACTTTGATTGGAAAACGAATGCATTTCCAGGCAAGAAAGAACAAGAGAAGCAAGGCCTTCAAGACTCACTTATGATAAATTAAGTCCCCTAGCATTAATTACAGAGTAATTTCCCTTTTTTACTGTCTGCACCAAAACGTTTGCAAAATAAATAAAAATCCCATGCTTGGCAAAAGAAGTTCCTGTTTGAACAAAAAATGATAATAATGACTCCTCTTGTTGTTGTGTCAGAATAAGAGGTCAAAGTGCCAAGTTTAGAGAATACAAAAAATATAAATATAACAGTAAATGCAGTTTGCATGTAATTAGGCTTCTTTTTTATTTTTTTTGTGCCCATCCCAGAGGTGCAATATTGTTTTAAATAAGATGACTGGAAAGAACTGAATTTTTCCTATCTTTATGCCAAATTTGGTGTCAACTGACAAAGTATTTGCAGAGAAAATGTCAATGTTAAAGTTTACCACGGACACACAGACACACAGACAGACACACGGACACACACACACACACAGACAACCGAACACAGGGTTAAAACATAGACTCACTTTGTTTACACAAGTGAGTCAAAAAAAGGGGGTAGCACTGTCACTGCTGCCATGTGCTGCCCCCTGGGGAGAGCAGCCTGAATTTCGCACAGAGAAATGAGCTGTGACAAAAGGAGGTGCTGTGATACAAAGCAATGCAACAAAACACACAGGGGGTCATCAGGGCTGTGACAGGCATGAACTACAATCTTGCATGTCATTCGGATGAGACGATAAACCGAGGTCCCGTGTGCAGCATGCACTTAGCGCACATAAAAGAACCCATGGCAACAAAAGGGCTGTTCCTGGCAAAATTCTGTAGATAAATCCACTTCGACAGGAAAAACAACTCAAACTGCACGCAGGAAAAAATATTTTTAAAAAATGGGTGGCGCTGTAGTGTAGCGATGCGCTCTCCCTTGGGAGAGCAGCCCGAATTTCACACAGAGAAATCTGTTGTGATAAAAAGAAATACAAATACAAAATCTGTTGCTTAAAATTAACAAACAATGAGGCCAGGAGATGAAATGATTAACAAACAGTAAAGAGTGGTAACTCTCTCCATTACACAAGGTACACAACTTCAAGTCAGTGCTGCTTACGCTACCAGTTCAGCTAGCACACAGGTAAATAAAAAGTACATTGGAACAAACCCAGACACTTCCTCAAAAAAGAAAGCGCCAGTTGATTAACCACCGAGGCAACCATGTGTTTGTTCCGTATTGTCCATGTGTTCTGTGTGGCTTGTTCAGGATTAAAGAGGCTATGCCAGTCTTGAATAAAAGCTAATTTGTGTTTGCACATTTCTTCTGTCTTTGCTGCTGTGTGCACATGTCAGATGATCGGTATAAGGACAGGCCCGGCGCTTCCTTTTTTCAGGAAGTGTCTGGGTTTGTTCCAATGTACCTTTTATTTACCTGTGTGCTAGCTGAATCGGTAGCAAAAGCAGCACTGACTTGAAGTTGTGTACCTTGTGAATGGAAAGAGTTACCACTATTTACTATTTGTTGCTGCTGACAGTCCAGCCCACAACCAATCACAGACACTTCAGGACTGAAAAACTAAACCAGTGATCCTGTAAAACCTGGGCTGGGGGCGTGGGAGGCCCGGGGGCGGGGATGGGTGGGGGGACAACAAAACACAAAACCTGGATAACAAACCTGGGCACAAGCACAACCACATCCATGCACACACAGAGAAAAATCCCACAAACAACTACAGTGATAGAAAAGAGATATTTCTAGCGCAGAATTTCCAGAAGGTTGGAGATGCTATTTATTTTTGAAACAGCCTCTGGCATCATCAAAGGAGGGGGTCTGGGGGGGGGGGGACACTTGTCAGTGTACAGGCAGTCAGCACTCATCAGCTGTACACTGACATGTTGTGTCATCAGTCTGCACTCATCAGCTGTACACTGACATGTTCTGTCATCAGTCAGCACTCATCAGCTGTACACTGACATGTTCTGTCATCAGTCAGCACTCATCAGCTGTACACTGACATGTTGTGTCATCAGTCAGCACTCATCAGCTGTACACTGACATGTTCTGTCATCAGTCTGCACTCATCAGCTGTACACTGACATGTTCTCATCGTCAGGTTGCTGTCGTTAACTATGGTAGGCAAGCAGGAATCATAACAGACACCAGTTACGTCTAAACAGCAGCCTTTTATCATAATATGAACAAGTCTTTTTGCTTTCTTTTTTTTTTCACCATGTCTGTACAACCATCATATCCTCCCCATCTTCCCAACTTCACCATGTCTGTACAACCATCACATCCTCCCCATCTTCCCAACTTCACCATGTCTGTACAACCATCACATCCTCCCCATCTTCCCAACTTCACCATGTCTGTACAACCATCACATCCTCCCCATCTTCCCAACTTCACCATGTCTGTACAACCACCACATCCTCCCCATCTTCCCAACTTCACCATGTCTGTACAACCATCACATCCTCCCCATCTTCCCAACTTCACCATGTCTGTACAACCACCACATCCTCCCCATCTTCCCAACTTCACCATGTCTGTACAACCATCACATCCTCCCCATCTTCCCAACTTCACCATGTCTGTACAACCATCACATCCTCCCCATCTTCCCAACTTCACCATGTCTGTACAACCACCACATCCTCCCCATCTTCCCAACTTCACCATGTCTGTACAACCACCACATCCTCCCCATCTTCCCAACTTCACCATGTCTGTACAACCACCACATCCTCCCCATCTTCCCAACTTCACCATGTCTGTACAACCATCACATCCTCCCCATCTTCCCAACTTCACCATGTCTGTACAACCACCACATCCTCCCCATCTTCCCAACTTCACCATGTCTGTACCGCAACCTTCAACATCATTCCAACCAATCTTTTTTCCCCTCCCCCCTGATCAGTAGAATACAGCATAATTCTGTACAAGTATCATAACTTTCTGATCTTCCAAACTGGTTTGCTTTGTAACAGCTCATAACCGATGAACATATGGGTTTATTTATATATATATATATATATATATATGTTGATAAAGTGATTTGAAAGAAGTGGCGCCGATGACTTACTTTCCCAGTTCGCACTGCAGGTGGGGCAGGGTGGTGGGAGGGGGGGACTGCGAGTCCAGCTCCAGTTCGTACCAGAACTCTCCAACCAGCTCGCTGTTAAACACCAGGCTGTGGGCACAAACCATATAGAGTCATCATCACCATCATCATCATCATCTTCGTCATCATGGTCATCATCATCACCACCATCATTATCATCATCACCATCATGGTCATGGTCATCATCACCACCATCATCACCATCATCATCATCATCATCGTTATCATGATCATGGTCATCATCACCATCATCATCATGATCATCATCATCATCGTCTTGGTCATCATCATCATGGTCATCATCACCATCATGGTCATCATCACCATCATCATCATCATGGTCACCATCATTATTATCATCTTGGTCATCATCATTATCATCATCATCATCATCATCATCATCACCATCATGATGGTCATCATCATCATCATCATCACCATCATCATGGTCATCATCATCATCATCATCACCACCATCATGGTCATCATCATCATCATCAGCATAAATAACACACACACCAGAACTCTCCAACCAGCTCGCTGTTAAACACCAGGCTGTTGGCACAAACCATAGTCATCATCGCCATCATCATGGTCATCATCATCATCACCATCATCATCATCACCATCATGATCATCATCACCATCACTATCATCATGTTCGCCATCACCATCACCATAAATAACACACACACACCAGAACTCTCCAACCAGCTCGTGGTTAAACACCAGGCTGTTGGCACAAACCATTGTCTTGATCATCAATGTCATCGTTATTTTTATCAAACACCTACACACACACACACACAAATATACACTGATGTATAATGTGTCAGCAATTCTATATCTATTAAAGTGTAGTTTGTCTCAATACAATCAATTTCATAATTCACACAGAACAGTACACACACACACACACACACACACACACACACACACACACACACACACACACACACCATCCCCACACGCACACACACACAGCGTACAGTACCCAGTAAAAACTCATTCCTATCACTTACCTCCCTTTAGTTTTGCCGATGATGGCGGGGGCAAAGGTCAGCGTATAGACGTCTTTCTCTCCAGCGCCCAGAGAGATGGAGCTGGGACCAGAGAGGTCACGACCCGTCACCGTGGCCTTCAGCGTTATGTCCTCGGGCGTGGGGTTCCTCACAATCACCTCGATCAGCATCTTTTTCTGTCACACACACCATCATCATCACCATCGTTCTCTGTCACACACACCATCATCATCGTTCTCTGTCACACACACCATCATCATCATCATCGTTCTCTGTCACACACACCATCATCATCATCATCGTTCTCTGTCACACACACCATCATCATCTTTCTCTGTCACACACACCATCATCATCGTTCTCTGTCACACACACCATCATCATCTTTCTCTGTCACACACACCATCATCATCATCATCGTTCTCTGTCACACACACCATCATCATCTTTCTCTGTCACACACACCATCATCATCATCATCGTTCTCTGTCACACACACCATCATCATCTTTCTCTGTCACACACACCATCATCATCTTTCTCTGTCACACACACCATCATCATCATCTTTCTGTCACACACACCATCATCATTGTTTTCTGTCACACACACCATCACCATCACCATCGTTCTCTGTCTCACACACCATCATCATCATCATCGTTCTCTGTCTCACACACCATCACCATCACCATCGTTCTCTGTCTCACACACCATCATCATCATCATCGTTCTCTGTCTCACACACCATCACCATCGTTCTCTGTCACACACACCATCACCTTCACCATCTTTCTGTCAAACACACCATCATCATCTTTCTGTCTCACACACCATCATCATTGTTTTCTGTCACACACACCATCACCATCATCATCGTTCTCTGTCTCACACACCATCATCATCTTTCTGTCACACACACCATCATCATCTTTCTGTCACACACACCATCATCATCTTTCTGTCACACACACCATCATCATCTTTCTGTCACACACCATCATCATCTTTCTCTGTCACACACACCATCATCATCATCATCGTTCTCTGTCACACACACCATCATCATCTTTCTGTCACACACACCATCATCATCTTTCTCTGTCACACACACCATCATCATCTTTCTGTCACACACACCATCATCATCTATCTGTCACACACCATCATCATCTTTCTGTCACACACACCATCATCATCTATCTGTCACACACACCATCACCATCGTTCTCTGTCACACACACCATCATCATCTTTCTGTCACACACACCATCATCATCTATCTGTCACACACACCATCATCATCTTTCTGTCACACACACCATCATCATCTTTCTGTCACACACACCATCATCATCTTTCTCTGTCACACACACCATCATCATCTTTCTGTCACACACACCATCATCATCTTTCTGTCACACACACC
>NC_134898.1:6365805-6398305 GCF_041734735.1 Babylonia areolata | reverse complement strand
GGTACAGAGAAGGAACAGACTATGACAGAAAGAGGTACAGAGGTGGAACAGACTATGACAGAAAGAGGTACAGAGGTGGAACAGACTTAGCACAGAGAAGTATTCCCAAACAGCGGCAGGACTCACCCGGTAGAACAGCTTCTTCTTGGTGGCGTTGGGGACTTTGACGGTGTGAGTGATACTGCAACACACAGACAGACTGACCCTCTGATGTTGCCCAGAGACACGAGTTGCCGTGTTCACTGACCATCGCTGTCATTCCCCCCTTTCCATCTCCGCCGAACTCAAAGAGATCAGTACGCATTCTTCACACTGCTTTGCTGTCTCTTCGGGCGACGGGTGCGATAGCCGAACGGTGAAAGCGTTGGACTTTCAATCTGAGGGTCCCAGGTTCGAATCTCGGTGATGGCGCCTGGTGGGTAAAGGGTGGATATTTTTCTGATCTCCCAGGTCAACATATGTGCAGACCTGCTAGTGCCTGAACCCCCTTCATGTGTATACATAAGCAGGAGATCAAATATGCACATTGAAGATCCTGTGATCCATGTCAGCATTCAATAGGTTATGGAAACAAGAATATACCCAATATGCACATCCCCGAAAACGGAGCATGGCTGCCTACATGGCGGGGTAAATAAACAAAACGGTCATACATGTAAAATGTTAGATGTCTGTCTGAGCGTGTATGTGCGTGTCTGAAATGTGATTGAATGACACAGGAAACGAATAATGAGCATCCAGTGGCAGCCCCATCAGTCTGCACTACTCAGGTAGGCAGCCTGCTGTGCAAATGTCTCCGTGTGTGTAAAGCGCTTAGAGCTTGGTCTCCGACCGAGGATAGGCGCTGTATAAGTATCCATATCAACCAATCTTCACTACAGGCTGACTCACATGCATTCACGCTACACCATGGAAAAGAGCAGAGTACAAGAAGTTTCCACCCACACAATGACACACAGCTCCAGCAACTGGTTCATCAAACTGCAGGCATTCAAAACACTGAGTTCCATAGGGTGTTAGCAACTCATTAACTATTGAAAAACAAAACCCCAATAAACAACCTTTCAGATGAAATGATAAACTTGAGTCCTCTATGCATTACTTAGCCTAAATAAAAGAACCTACAACAAAGAAGAGGTTGTCACCGGCAAAATTCTGTTGAGAAATACAACTTTGATATTGTAAAAAAAAATTAACAAAATAAAATTACAGACGGGAGGAAAAAAAGTGTGGCACTGTACTGAGGAGACTAGCTCACACAGAGGAGACAAAAAATACAAAATACAACAAAGACGTCGAGGCATTTCATCGAGCAGGTCCGAGACAAAAGGAGAGCAATACAGAAAACAGCAAGAAAGCAAACCACATGCCATTATTGTGCGGTTCAATTCCAGACACAGTTCTTTACGCCCTGAGAAACCAAAGTGTTTAACCCTTTCACTGCCAAGCTCGCATTTATGCACAGGCGTGGTAGAGGACCCATGTCACTGAAAGGTGACCATTCATTGGTCTGTTATCCATGAACCTGCTGCTCTTAATGTTCGGTGGTAGGATAGGTCATATTTTCTATACATCGCAGGGGGAATCCCCAGCTATTCTTAGCCACTGTCTTTTCTGTGTTTCTACCACAAGGGAATTTTATACTCTAAATTGACTGGCGGTGAAAGGGTTAAGGTGAAGGATCTGACCCCTCGAGCTTACGCCTTGCTGTGTTGTGTTGGAGACGATACTTCAGTGTGTAAACAAGTATGTACAAATAATGGAAAAGTTTTTATGAAGACGTTGAACGGTAGGATTGTCCAGGTGAACTGCGCCTCTGACGTGAACAACTACAGGCAGTCGTGTGCTGTGCTTGTCAGAAGATCGATGGACTCGATAAGTGTGTCGTCTGCTTCACGATCTCCGAGGGAGACGGACAACAGGAAGTGACAGAGTTCAAGAATGACCATGTACATAAGCTTGTCTGTCTCTTTGTCAGCTTGTCTGTACAATGCGTCACTAATTTTTGATGGAAATTGATTACGTGGTGTGATTTTTTGCTGTTGCTTTTTTTTTTTTCCCGTATTTGTGATGGTGATGATCTTTTCTGGAATTTTGGTATATGTTTTCTGGTCCAATATAATCTTCATTACAAGGGGAAAACACAAAACAACAACAACAAAGTGACACAGGTGACGTACACTTTCTTGGCCTCCATGCGTAACTTGATGTGCTCCAGAGCCAGGGGTTTCTCGGCGCGCCCTGTCAGGTGGAACACGTGGTCCTGTCCGTCCTCCTCGTTCCTCAGGGTCAGCTTGCCCTGCACCCACACCTCTACAGTCATTCACTGTCACACCTGTCATCATTCACTGTCACACCTGTCGTCATTCACTGACACACCTCTACAGTCATTCACTGACACTGTCATCATTCACTGTCACACCTGTCATCATTCACTGTCACACCTGTCGTCATTCACTGACACACCTGTATAGTCATTCACTGACACACCTGTATAGTCATTCACTGTCACACCTGTCATCATTCACTGTCACACCTGTCGTCATTCACTGACACACCTGTATAGTCATTCACTGTCACACCTGTCATCATTCACTGTCACACCTGTCATCATTCACTGACACACCTGTATAGTCATTCACTGTCACACCTGTCATCATTCACTGTCACACCTGTCATCATTCACTGTCACACCTACATCATTCACTGACACACCTGTACAGTCATTCACTGACACCTGTCGTCATTCACTGACACACCTGTAGCGTCAATCACTGACACACCTGTAGCGTCAATCACTGACACACCAGTACAGTCATTCACCGACACACCTGCACAGTCATTCACCATCACGCCTGTCATAATTCACTGACACATCAGCACACAGGACACAGCAGAGAGGTGCGACCCTGACCTTGACCTCCCTCTCCAGCACGGGCTGGAAGACCAGGGGGTACTGTGTTTTCTGGCAGGCCTTGGCCAGCAGGACCCGCGGCCCGGAGAACCCCTCCCCCTCTATCTTGGCCTCCAGGCTCCAGTCGTGATTGGTCACGTTCATCTGCACAACGTCAAACACATGTATCACCTGTCTTACGTAAAACACACCTTCACCTGCACAACGTCAAACACACCTTCACCCAAACACACCTTCACCTGCACAACGTCAAACACACGTTGTCCTGCACACCTTCACCTGCACAACGTCAAACACACCTTCACCTGCACACCTTCACCTGCACAACGTCAAACACACCTTCACCTGCACACCTTCACCTGCACAACGTCAAACACACCTTCACCTGCACACCTTCACCTGCACAACGTCAAACACACCTTCACCTGCACACCTTCACCTGCACAACGTCAAACACACCTTCACCTGCACACCTTCACCTGCACAACGTCAAACACACCTTCACCTGCACACCTTCACCTGCACAACGTCAAACACACCTTCACCCAAACACACCTTCACGTGCACAACGTCAAACACACCTTCACCTGCACACCTTCACCTGCACAACGTCAAACACACCTTCACCTGCACACCTTCACCTGCACAACGTCAAACACACCTTCACCCAAACACACCTTCACGTGCACAACGTCAAACACACCTTCACCTGCACACCTTCACCTGCACAACGTCAAACACACCTTCACCTGCACAACGTCAACGTCAAACACACCTTCACCCGCACAACGTCAACGTCAAACACACCTTCACCCGCACAACGTCAACACCAAACACACCTTCACCCGCACAACGTCAACACCAAACACACCTTCACCTGCACACCTTCACCTGCACAACGTCAACGTCAAACACACCTTCACCCGCACAACGTCAACGTCAAACACACCTTCACCTGCACAACGTCAACACCAAACACACCTTCACCCGCACAACGTCAACGTCAAACACACCTTCACCCGCACAACGTCAACGTCAAACACACCTTCACCCGCACAACGTCAACACCAAACACACCTTCACCCGCACAACGTCAACACCAAACACACCTTCACCTGCACACCTTCACCTGCACAACGTCAACGTCAAACACACCTTCACCTGCACAATGTCAACACCAAACACACCTTCACCTGCACAACGTCAACGTCAAACACACCTTCACCTGCACAATATCAAACACACCTTCACCACAACATCAAACACACCCTCACCACAATGTCGAACACACCTTCACCTGCACAACGTCAAACGCCCCTTCACCACAACGTCAAACACACCTTCACCACAATGTCAAACACACCTTCACCTGCACAACGTCAAACGCACCTTCACCACAACGTCAAACACACCTTCACCACAATGTCAAACACACCTTCACCTGCACAACGTCAAATGCACCTTCACCACAATGTCAAACACACCTTCACAACAACGTCAAACACACCTTCACCTGTACAACGTCAAACGCACCTTCACCTGCACAACGTCAAACACACCTTCACCTGTTTAACATAAAACACACTTCACCTGCCTAATGTAAAACACATGTTCACCTGTCCAATGTAAAGTACACATTCACCTTCCCAACGCAAAACAAAACGTTCACCTTCCCAACTTCAAAACACACCTTCACTGCCCAAGGTGAAGCAAACATTGACCTGTCCACCATTAACTGACTCAGTACGGCCAGTCCTCTCTTCTCCTCTACACAGACCCCTCGGATGTCCAGTGGGTGTCTGAATGACCCAACCTTTAGCTTCCGTCGTCAGAATTGTGGTATTCTTTGTCAACCTCTTATACCTCTTCAGTATAAGAGCCTTCCGCTTGCAATATTTTGATGATGATAATTGGGGTGAAACGCTGTTAACGTCGTCTCTTTCGCCGTTCGTATGGAGAGAGTTAAACACACACTCACTGCCCAGCATGAAACAGTCTCACCTGACCGACAACGTCACACACTGTATCATTCACACGCCCGAGATCACACACTGTGGCACCAACACAGACACCCCCCCAACCCCAAATCAGTCCCGGGGACAAACAGACACTAACGATGGGAATCTCCTGCGTGATGGACTGGTGGACAGGGACAGAGAACTGCAGCTCTGCGGTGCTGCCCTCTGGGTTGACGGTGCAGTCGATGCGGTACACGCGGATGTCGTCGATGGAGCGCAGGGTGATCTGGCAGGGGTAGTGGCCCGCCTTCTTGGCGCTGAACTCGATGGGCAGCTCCACGATGCCGTCGTCCAGATTCACTCCTGACAATCATCAATCATAACCGTCATATTAATAACGACAACAAAAATAATAATGATGATAACAATAATAACAATATCAATAATATTTATTTAAAAAAAAAAAAAATAATAATAACAATAATAATGATGACGATGTTGATAATAATGATGATGATGATGATAATAATAATAATGATGATGGTGATGATGATGATAATAATAATAATGATGATAATGATGATGAGGATGACAACTATGATGATAATGATGATAACAGTTTTATTCATACTGAGCAGTCCTTCAAAAATAATCAGCTGAAGGCACACTGAAACAGAATGTGAAAACTGCTGACCACTCAGACCGGGTGTGTATCTATATGCTCTGTGTGTGTATGTGTGTGCGTGCATGCATGCGTGTGTGCCTGTGTGCCTGCCCACATGTTCTCCGCCTTCCTTCTTGCAACACCAACAATATACCAACACCAGTGCACAATGAAGAGAAACAGCACACCACAGACACACTGACCACAGACACACTGACCACAGACACACTGACCACAGACACACTGACCACAGACACACTGACCACAGACACACTGACCACAGACAAGTGTCACAATCTCCAACCCCCCAAGGAAAAACTGTTGTAGTTGTTGGGGTGGGTTCTATCTTCAATACAGCGTTTTCCACAAGAGGGTAAGGAAGAACAAGAGGGGGAGGAAAAGGGAATGAACACCTCACACAAGGTCGTTTTACAGAGGTTCTCTATTCTGATCTCTTCAGAATACAAAGGGTGAGAGTGCCTGACAGTGCGCAACAATGCGCGAACCTCTCATCAGTGTGACAACAGGCCAAACATCGAAACACTAGGACCCGTCCGGTCCACCTGATTTTCACGCTCTGGCTTACAGTTGCTGTGACGGGATCAGCTAAGCTATCCAGAACTGTACTCACTGACACTGAGGAACGATGATCACAATAAAATCATATTCATAAGAAACACGCAATAGCTTCCCCTAGCATCACAAGCAACAACACGCACGCGCAATCTCAACCACACATTCATTCAAAGTGCCACAAAAATAAATGCTATTACAAAACCAGGACGTTTTGCAAACAGCACGGACAACAACAAGCACTATCCTCAGAGCAGTGTGCACTGCTGGGCACAGACCTTTGGGCACCTTGGTACCAGGGGGCATGTTGACCTGCTGAGCTTCATGCTGGGAGCGCACAGATAGCATCTCCGGCATCTTGAAGAACTCCGAGTCGTGCTCCACCACGTACATGCTGCCCTTGGGGTTCTTGGCCTGTGTGTAGCATCAACATCACATCAACACCACATCAACACCACTACATCAACACATCAACATCAACACATCAACACCACTTCAACACTACATCACCACTACATCAACACACATCAATTCATTTCATCCACATCATGTCACAATGTCATCACGTCAACACCACACCATCCACATCAACACCACATCAATACTATCACACCATCCACATCAACACCACACCATCCACATCAACACTATCACACCATCTACATCAACACCACCACATCAACACCATATCAACACTTTCACATCATCCACATCAACACTATCACACCATCCACATCAACACCACCACATCAACACTATCACACCATCCACATCAACACCACCACATCAACACTATCACACCATTCACATCAACACCACATTGTCCACATCAACACCTTACCATCCACATCAACACCACACTATACACATCCACACCATCCACATAAACACCACACCATCCACATCAACATCACACCATCCACAAAATGTCATCCACATCAACCACACGAACAGGGATTTTGCTGTTGTTGTTTTGTGTTTTTGTTTTATTTGTTTTGTTTGTTTTTGTTTGTTTGAAAGCAAGCTTGTAGATTGTGTGTTGGCTTATGTGTCCCTGTGTTGATTGAAGTGGTCAGCTGACTGCAGGGTCATTCTGTTCATCTTCCTGTCTGCTGCCTTCTGTCTTTCATGTGTTTGTCTGTCTGTCTTTCTATCTGCTGCCTTCTGTCTTTCATGTGTTTGTCTGTCTGTCTTTCTATCTGCTGCCTTCTGTCTTTCATGTGTTTGTCTGTCTGTCTTTCTGTCTGCTGCCTTCTGTCTTTCATGTGTTTGTCTGTCTGTCTTTCTGTCTGCTGCCTTCTGTCTTTTATGTTTGTCTGTCTGTCTTTCTGTCTGCTGCCTTCTGTCTTTCATGTGTTTGTCTGTCTGTCTGTCTTTCTGTCTGCTGCCTTCTGTCTTTCATGTGTCTGTCTGTCTGTCTTTCTGTCTGCTGCCTTCTGTCTTTCATGTTTGTCTGTCTTTCTGTCTGCTGCCTTCTGTCTTTCATGTTTGTCTGTCTGTCTTTCTGTCTGCTGCCTTCTGTCTTTCATGTTTGTCTGTCTGTCTTTCTGTCTGCTGCCTTCTGTCTTTCATGTTTGTCTGTCTGTCTTTCTGTCTGCTGCCTTCTGTCTTTCATGTTTGTCTGTCTGTCTTTCTGTCTGCTGCCTTCTGTCTTTCATGTGCTTGTCTGTCTTTCTCTGTTCATCTTCCTTGTTTCTCTTTTGACATGCCTGTCTGTCTGTCTGTCTGTCTGTCTGTCCGTGTCCTTTGATGTGTTTAAGACAGAGGCCACAAGCTGACTAGCAGCTACAGTGGTGGAACTGAAGAGAAGCAAAAAGAAACAGAAAAAAGTGCGAGGCTCGTGAAGAGGGTGGCAGAGGGTTTCCTTGCAGTACCACCTCTCAGACATGGTACAGTCAGCAAGGGATCAGTGCTGTAAGCATGTGCACACGTCATGCAGGCCGAACTACACATCATCAACACAGCTAACTAACTCAAAACACCATGCCAACATTGCAGATGAACTACACATCATCAACGCAGATGACTAACTCAAAACAACACAGACTGAACTACACATCATCAACGCAGTTAACTAACTCAAAGCAATGCAGACTGAACTACACATCATCAACGCAAATGCCTCCAACACCATGCCAACAACACACACAGCAGCCAGGTGTCAACTGACGGAGCGCCACTCAACTCACCACGTGTCTGACAAGAGGTGATCAGCAAAGAGTGTCAGTGGTCTACCTGCACTTCTATCATCCCAGTGGATCACTACATCACATAGTGACTGCAACATCATGTCGCTACCTCCGTCCTTCAACGTTTTTTTGTCATGGCAGATATCGTCCTCACATCACACAGTGACTGCAACATCATGTTGCTACCTCCGTCCTTCAACGTTTTTTTGTCATGGCAGATATCGTCCTCACATCACACAGTGACTGCAACATCATGTTGCTACCTCTGTCCTTCAATGTTTTTTGTCATGGCAGATATTGTCCTCACATCACATAGTGACTGCAACATCATGTCTCTACCTCCATCCTTCAACCTTTTTTTTTGTCAGGGCAGATATTTGTATTTGTATTTCTTTTTATCACAACAGATTTCTCTGTGTGAAATTCGGGCTGCTCTCCCCAGGGACAGCGCGTCGCTACACTACAGCGCCACCCTTTCCATCTGCAACATCATGACTCTACCTCCATCCATCAACCTTTCTTCTTCTTTTTTTTTTTTTTGTCATGGCAGATACCGTCCTCAGCCTTACATCTGATTTACAATGCTTCGACCTTAAACCCCTGTGTGTAATATTGTGTGGATGTGTCAGCTGCCCACAAAGTCTGCAGACTTTCAATGTTCATGTCCGCTGATTTCGTGTGCCAAGTCCTGTTGGTTTTTATTCACACTGCATTCCTCATGTCAGCTGAAGATGTGTGACACAGCTCAGAGCTGTCAGATCACACTGGGCACGCAGTTTTCAGTTTCAGTTTTCTCAAGGCGGCAGATGCCTGACCAGCAGCATAACCCGATGCACTTGTCAGGCCTTGAGTGCATGCATATACATTTGTCAATCCATCAGGGTGGACTTCCACAGAGTTTTGCCAGAGGACAACACAGTGTTGCCATGGGTTCTTTTTCAGTGCGCCATGTGCACGCTGCACACAGGACCTCGGTTTATCGTCTCATCCGAAATGACCAGACGCTCAGTTTGATTCTCCAGTCAAACTAGGGAGAGAGGAGGAGAGCGGGATTGGAACCCACACCCCCTCATGGACATAGTACTGGCAGATCAGTATGTTAACCCTTCAGCAACCTTGCCCCCCACAGGCTGAGGGACACACTACCTTGACAAGCATGTTAACCCTTCAGCCGCCTTGCTCCCCACAGGCTGAGGGGTACACTACCTTGACAAGCATGTTAACCCTTCAGCAACCTTGCCCCCCACACATTGAGGGGGACACACTACCTTGACAAGCATGTTAACCCTTCAGCAACCTTGCCCCCCACAGGCTGAGGGACACACTACCTTGACAAGCATGTTAACCCTTCTGCAACCTTGCCCCCCACAGGCTGAGGGACACACTACCTTGACAAGCATGTTAACCCTTCAGCAACCTTGCTCCCCACAGGCTGAGGGACACACTACCTTGGCAAGCATGTTAACCCTTCAGCAACCTTGCTCCCCACAGGCTGAGGGGTACACTACCTTGACAAGCATGTTAACCCTTCAGCAACCTTGCTCCCCACAGGCTGAGGGGGGACACACTACCTTGACAAGCATGTTAACTCTTCAGCAACCTTGCTCCCCACACGTTGAGGGGGACACACTACCTTGACAAGCATGTTAACCCTTCAGCAACCTTGCTCCCCACAGGCTGAGGGGGGACACACTACCTTGACAAGCATGTTAACCCTTCAGCAACCTTGCTCCCCACACGTTGAGGGGGACACACTACCTTGACAAGCATGTTAACCCTTCAGCAACCTTGTTTCCCCACAGGCTGAGGGACACACTACCTTGACAAGCATGTTAACCCTTCAGCAACCTTGTTTCCCCACATGTTGAGGGACACACACTACCTTGACAAGCATGTTAACCCTTCAGCAACCTTGCTCCCCACACGTTGAGGGGGACACACTACCTTGACAAGCATGTTAACCCTTCAGCAACCTTGTTTCCCCACATGTTGAGGGACACACTACCTTGACAAGCATGTTAACCCTTCAGCAACCTTGCCCCCCACATGTTGAGGGACACACTACCTTGACAAGCATGTTAACCCTTCAGCAACCTTGCCCCCCACATGTTGAGGGACACACTACGTTGACAAGCATGTTAACCCTTCAGCAACCTTGCCCCCCACATGTTGAGGGACACACTACCTTGACAAGCATGTTAACCCTTCAGCAACCTTGCCCCCCACATGTTGAGGGACACACTACCTTGACAAGCATGTTAACCCTTCAGCAACCTTGCCCCCCACATGTTGAGGGACACACTACCTTGGCCTGCTGGACGACGGAGTCAGGGTTGGTGGCCAGCATCTTGGTGGTCTTGGCCGTCACACTGCAGCTCATCAGGGTGCCTGTCTGGTGCCGCCGCTCTAGCTCAACGTCTGACATGTGCTACACAACACACTGCCAGGTCAGACGTGTGCTACACAACGCGTAGCTCAACGTCACGCATGTGCTACACAACACGTAGCTCAACGTCACACATGTGCTACACAACACGTAGCTCAACGTCACACATGTGCTACACAACATGTAGCTCAACGTCACACATGTGCTACACAACACGTAGCTCAACGTCACACATGTGCTACACAACACAGAGGTCAGGTCAATGTCAGACATGTGCTACACAACACACAGGTCAGGTCAATGTCAGACATGTGCTACACAACACAGAGGTCAGGTCAACATCAGACATGTGCTACACAACATGTAGGTCAGGTCTGGTCAACGTCAGACATGTGCTACACATCACAGAGATCAGGTCAACGTCAGACATGTGCTACACAACATGTAGGTCAGGTCGGGTCAACGTCAGACACGTGCTACACATCACAGAGATCAGGTCAACGTCAGACATGTGCTACACAACATGTAGGTCAGGTCAGGTCAACGACATGTAGGTCAGGTCAGGTCAATGTCAGACATGTGCTACACAACACAGATGTCAGGTCAATGTCAGACATGTGCTACACAACACACAGGTCAGGTCAACGTCAGACATGTGCTACACAACACAGAGGTCAGGTCAACGTCAGACATGTGCTACACAACACAGAGGTCAGGTCAATGTCAGACATGTGCTACACAACACAGATGTCAGGTCAACGTCAGACATGTGCTACACAACACAGAGGTCAGGTCAATGTCAGACATGTGCTACACAACACAGAGGTCAGGTCAATGTCAGACATGTGCTACACAACACAGAGGTCAGGTCAATGTCAGACATGTGCTACACAACACAGAGGTCAGGTCAATGTCAGACATGTGCTACACAACACGCATGGGAGGTAAGGCAGGGAGGTGCAGTGTCGCACTACAGTGTCACATAGCGCAGTGCAGGGCAAGCTACTGCAGGATACTCAGTGAAACACACCGTGGGCACTGATACAGGGACACGAGTCTAGGGGCACATCACTACCCTGTCCATTCATTTATACTGCAATGACTGGAAAAATTGTTGTTTTTTTAAAGAGTTAGAAAAAAAAAGAAGAAAAAAAAAAGAAATGGAAGCAAAATCCAATAAGTAAAAAAAAAAAAAAAAATAAAAAAATTAAAAAAAATCACCCGCATAAGACCGCATTGTTCCTGGTCATGCAAGCAGAAGGCTCCTTACCCAGTCTCCTCCCCCCCCCTCCACCTCACCCCTCCACCCCCCACACCCCCACCAAACAACACACACACAAGATGCGCAACTGAAACCAGCATGCAACACATGTGTCCAACAAAAACAGATGTGGACAGCAGAACAGACAGGCTGACAGAACAAAGCAACACCAAGACGCAAAACACAAGCCGTCGAACTCTGAAACACCCATCAGTGCTGATGCCACTGTGACAATTAAACTGTCTAGTTACCGGTGGTGCCATATGTTGCTGCCCAAAGAACAATCAACAGTAATTTAGTAGTAGTAGTAGTAGTAGTAGTAGATTCATCAAATTGATATCAACTTCCTCCTTCATTGTCATTTTAATGACTTTCATTTTTCAACATTTCCGTTACAAATGACCTTCCCTCATGTTTCCAATTTTGTTCTATTGTGACGGGCGCAATAGCCGAGTGGTTAAAGCGTTGGACTGTCAATCTGAGGGTCCCGGGTTCGAATCACGGTGATGGCGCCTGGTGGGTAAAGGGTGGAGATTTTTACGATCTCCCAGGTCAACATATGTGCAGACCTGCTAGTGCCTGAACCCCCTTTGTGTGTATATGCAAGCAGAAGATCAAATACGCACGTTAAAGATCCTGTAATCCATCTCAGCGTTCGGTGGGTTATGGAAACAAGAACATACCCAGCAGTCACACCCCCGAAAACGGAGTATGGCTGCCTACATGGCGGGGTAAAAACGGTCATACACGTAAAAGTCCACTCGTGTGCATACGAGTGAACGCAGAAGAAGAAGAAAAAGAAGTTCTATTGTTTTTTGTGTGTTTTTTTTGGGGGGAGAGTGGGGGGGTTAATCAAATCTAACTAGCCATTCTTTCCATCACCACAACATGGACCACATGATGGGATGAGCCCTGTAATGCTGAATGATGACTCAAGGCCTGACGAAGCGGCGCTGGGTTACGCTGCTGGTCAGGCATCTGCTTAGCAGATGTGGTGTAGCATATATGGATTTATCCAAATATAGTGATGCCTCCCTGAGCTACTGATACTGGCAGTGATAGTGATAGTGATAGTGATAGTGAATGATGGGTGCAGTGGCCCAGTGGTTAGAGCACTGGATTCTTGCCCCAGTTTCCTGAGTTCGATCCCCAGGTTCTGTGCAGCTGGTGGGCTGCTACGGGTGGAGGTTTTTTTCCCAATCTCCCACATCAACATTTGTGAAGACCTCAGTTGGTGCCTGGATCCTTTCGTGTGTTTATGCACACAGCAGATCAAACATACAACATTAAAAAAAATCCTGCAATCCATGTCAGTGTTTGGTAGATTATGGAAACAAGAACAGATCCAGCTTGTACACCCCTGAAAATGGAATTTGGCTGCCTACACAGTGGGGGCCTACATGTCACAGGCAACGTGTGCAAGTGAAGATGGGAGCTGCAGCCCGCAACCAACACAGAACAACAAGAACAGCAACTGTGCGGTGGCCCCTGTGATGTGCAGGTTGCTGTAACCTCATCAGTCCTCTTCAGTTAAAACACGTATGCATAAAAAACAACAACATTACAACAATTCATAATGGGAATGCACAGATATGCACACACTGGCACACACACACACACACACGCCCATCTGAAAATCAACAGCTGCAATATGCAGTGTGTGTGTGTGTGTGCGCGCCCCTGGGACTGTGTGTGTGTGTGTGTGTATGCGTGTGTGTGTGTATGTGTGTGTGTGTGTATGTGTGTGTGTGTATGTGTGTGTGTGTGTGTATGCGTGTGTGTGTGAGTGTGACACACGAAGGAAACACAGTGATGTGTCACCACAACACGACACGACACAGGGAGGGAACACACTGACGCGTCACCACGACACACACACACCTGCTGAGCAGCCAGGATGAGGGCGCGTTCCCTGGCCATGTTGGTGACGGGGATCAGCAGTTTCTCCCTCAGTGTCTGGTTGGTCTCGCACTTCCAGTACACCACGCTCTCCTCTCCGCCGTACATTCCTCCCCCCACTCCTGTGACATCATGGCACTTTCTACATCATCTGTGTCATACACAGGTCTGCAATCTTGCCTCCCCCCCACTCCTGTGACATCATGGCACTTTCTACATCATCTGTGTCATACACAGGTCTGCAATCTTGCCTCCCCCCCACTCCTGTGACATCATGGCACTTTCTACATCATCTGTGTCATACACAGGTCTGCAATCTTGCCTCCCCCCCACTCCTGTGACATCATGGCACTTTCTACATCATCTGTGTCATACACAGGTCTACAATCTTCTTCTTTAGAAGAGCAAGAAAAGGGGGCATCAATTAACTGACAGACTGACAGACAGTACATCAATGAAATGGAATAATACACCTCCTGAATAAAAAGAATAAAGGAACAAAATAAAGAAAGAAAAAAAAGAGCGGTTTGTCTGCTCCACAGCACATGACACACATGACACCTGTCCTACAGCACATGACACACACAAACACCTGTCCTACAGCACATGACACACAACACCTGTCCTACAGGACATGACACATACAACACCTGTCCTACAGCACATGACACACACAACACCTGTCCTACAGCACATGACACACACCTCTCCTACAGCACATGACACACATGACACCTGTCCTACAGCACATGGCACACATGACACCTGTCCTACAGCACATGACACACATGACACCTGTCCTACAGCACATGACGCACACAAACACCTGTCCTACAACACCTGTCCTACAACACATGACACACAACACCTGTCCTACAGCACATGGCACATACAACACCTGTCCTACAGTACATGACACACACGACACCTGTCCTACAGCACATGACACACATGACACATGTCCTACAGTACATGACACATATGACACCTGTCCTACGGCACATGACACACATGACACCTGTCCTACAGCACATGACACACACAAACACCTGTCCTACAACACCTGTCCTACAACACATGTCACATACAAAACACCTGTCCTGCAAAACATGACAAACACAACACCTGTCCTACAACACATGACACACATGACACCTGTCCTACAACACATGACATGCAAAACACCTGTTCTACAACAGATGACACATACGACATCTGTCCTATAACACATGACACACACAACACCTTCCCTACAACACACTACACATCCAAAACACCTGTCTTGTGACACAAAACACATTTGTCCAATAACACATGACAATACATAGCACACTGATCCACAACACAGCCCTGATAACATCACACAACACAACACAGCTCCCCCTCACATCAGACAGCACAACACATCACACAACACAACACATTACATCACACAACACATCACACAACACAACACATTACATCACACAACACATCACACAACACATCACACAACACAACACATTACATCACACAACACATCACACAACACATTACATCACACAATACATCACACAACACAACACATTACATCACACAACACATCACACAACACATCACACAGCCCCCCCCCCTCACATCACACAACACATCACACAACACAACACATCACATCATACAGCCCCCCCCCCCCACATCACACAACACAACACAGCCCCCCCCTCCCTCACATCACACAACACAACACACCACATCACACAACCCCCCCTCCCCCAAACCCCACTGCCCCCCCCCCCAACACAGCCCCCCCCCCCTCCCCTTACCAGCAGCGGCAGCACTGCTGATCCTGACGCTGTGAGGGGAGGGTATGTAGGGCAGGGCGGAGGGCAGAGGCAGGGTGGCCTTGGCCTCGATGGAGTAGAGGAACTCCCCGATGGTCTCGTTGAGGAAGATGACAGAGCACTGGCGCTCTCCCACGGCGAAGGGCAGAAAGTCCACCTCCACCTCCGCCGTGGCGTTGGGCTCCAGGTACACACTGCTCACCGGGCTGAAGAAGGCGCTGAGGCGTGGGGTGTCGTCTGTTGGGTGGGGGAACACAGGTGTGTGTGAGGGAGGTTTTAAGTCAACACTGTTCTCTATCTCTCTCTCTCTGTGTCTGTATCTCTCTTGCTGTTGTTATTATAATTGTTGTTGTTATTGCTGTTATTGTTGTCCTAAGGACAGACTGGAAGATGAGGCATTGGCTAAAAAAAAAGTTTTATCGTTGAGTAAAAAAGTTTTTGAATCTCTCTCTCTCTCTCTCTCTCTCTTTTTCTCTCTCTCTCTCTGTGTTCCTGTTGCTGTCACTCTCACATTCATTCACACACACACACACACACACACACACACACACACTCTCACTCACTCACTCACTCACTCTCTCTCTCTCTCTCTCTCTCTCTCTCTCTCTCTCTCTCAGATACACACACAAAAGAACCCCCCCCCCCCCACACACACACACACACAAAAACCTTTCTTGGAGGCACTCTTTCTCTCTTTTTTTCTTTTTGTTTTTGTTTTTTGACACACACACACACACACACACACACACACACACAACAGACACACACACACACAAACAAACAAAACCCAAAAAATCCCCCCCTCCCACATACACACACACAAACACACACAACACAAACCCTTCCCCCCCCCCTC
This sequence comes from Babylonia areolata, assembly GCF_041734735.1. Classification (NCBI taxonomy): domain Eukaryota; kingdom Metazoa; phylum Mollusca; class Gastropoda; order Neogastropoda; family Buccinidae; genus Babylonia; species Babylonia areolata. The sequence goes on along the minus strand of NC_134898.1, from coordinate 6,381,785 downwards.
CAACCCCCGTCCCCCTTCCCTACCCCCCCACCACCACAACACACCTTTCTTGGAGGCAAACAGGTCGTGAGTGTTGGTGATTTTGGGGAGCTGCGGGGAGGGCGGGGTGTCTGGCCGTGTCTGGCCGTGGTCGATCTTGGAGCGGACCTTCTTCACCTTCTTCTCCTTGGGCTTGATGAGGGCCGTGGGCTTGCTGGGGTCCAGGAGGTCCCCGCTTGACTCCACCAGGATGATGCGGAACCGGCCCGCCTCCTGGAAGGGGCTGTCCACGTCCAGCATCACCCGCTCCAGCTCAAAGCACGGGGACTCCACCTTCACCGTGAACTGGGGGGCACAGCAATGACACAACATGGCACTCAGCCACACGGCAACACAACATCTTCACTGTGAACTGGGCACACACAGTGAAACACCTTCACCATGAACTGTGGGCACACACAGTGAAACACCTTCACCGTGAACTGGGGGCACACAGCAATACAACACCTTCACTGTGAACTGGGCACACACAGTGAAACACCTTCACTGTGAACTGGGCACACACAGTGAAACACCTTCACTGTGAACTGGGGGCACACGCAGCAATGAAACACCTCACTCAGCCACACCCCAAACACTGCCCACCTAATGTCTGCAAGAACGGTCTGAAGGCCTAGAACATCCACCTCTTCCACCACACAACCTGAATCACATACTCCAGCATCAACATATGACCAGTCATGCCTACCACATGGCACAGGTTCATTACTGCAGCATCAACATCATTCTTGTCCACATCACACCCCAAATTACCATCGTTTTTGATTAATTTACCACACATTCCAAACCACCATGACTTAGCTTAATCTACAATACATCTAAAACCAACATGATCATAGTTTAATCTACCACACACCTCAATCACCATCAACATGGTCTAATTTACCACAAACCCTAAATCACCATAATCATAACCAAATCTACCACACGTCCCAAATCACCATCATCATAGCCAATTCTGTCACACAACCCAAATCCCCATCATCATAGCCAAATCTAACCACACATCCCAAATAATTATTATAGCTAAATCTATCACACGTCCCAAATCATTATTATAGCCAAATCTATCACACGTCCCAAATAATTATTATAGCCAAATATATCACACATCCCAAATCATTATTATAGCCAAATCTATCACACGTCCCACATCATTATTATAGTCAAATCTACCACACATCCCAAATCACCATCATCATAGCCAAATCTATCACACATCCCAAACCATTATTATAGCCAAATCTATCACACGTCCCAAATCATTATCATAGCCAAATCTACCACACAACCCAAATAATCATCATAGCCAAATCTACCACACATCCCAAATCACCATCATCATAGCCAAATCTATCACACATCCCAAATGATTATTACAGCCAAATCTATCACACGTCCCAAATCATTATTATAGTCAAATCTACCAAACATCCCAAATCACCATCATTATAGCCAAATCTATCACACGTCCCACATAATTATTATAGCCAAATCTTATCACATGTCCCGAATAATTATCATGGCCAAATCTACCACACAACCCAAATAATCATCATAGCCAAATCTACCACACATCCCAATTCACCATCATCATAGCCAAATCTATCACACATCCCAAATCATTACTATAGCCAAATCTATCACACGTCCCAAATAATCGTTATAGCCAAATCTATCACACATCCCAATCACAGTGAAGCATAACAAAGCAAACCAGCAAAAAAAACTGCACACATGACACATCATTTTCATCAACAAAACATGAAAATAGTTTGTGCAAAAAATCTTCATCACAAATCGAATGAGACATTGACGTTTTAACACTGTAAAATGAAGGAAGGAATGGTGTATAATTAGCAGTCATTTGCGAGTGGATGACAGTCCGGTTGGTTTGCTGTTAGTTATAACTGTTACAATCCATTTCCAGGATGTTACTCCATGCAATATCACATCTGATTTTTCAATTTCTTCGTTTATCTAATCAGTACGTTTGGTGTTTTATTTGTCTGATTAGTGGCATCACAAAAAACTTGTGACCAGACATGAACAGAAACTGAATAAATGAATGTACAACTGAAAACAAACAAACAAACAACAACGACAAAAACATGCATCAAGTTTTGCATTCAGGATGACACAAGTTGTTGTGTTGTCAATGATCATCACTACAACAGAGCTTTTAGCTTTTAACCCGTTAAAAGGAAAGAGTCGACAAACAAACAGTGCAAGTTAGAACTATTCACCACAATCTCCACAAAACAGAATGTCACAAAGATCTGTGCTGATCTCAACCCTTGTTCATCTTTCCTTTCACCCTCCAGCAATCCGCTTTCCCCCAACTCACCACACACCACGTCCCCTACCCCCCTCTCTCACCTTTCACTTATCTATCTTGAGTGATGACATTCACTTCTGAAAACTGATACTTTGACCAGACGGCTGTAATCACCAGGAAGTATGGCAAAGCGTTAACTTATTCAACCATGAGCCTGCCTGCCTGACAGGCGTGCGAAGAAACCCATTTATTTCAACCGGTTCGTAAGCTCATTAATATGCATGAAACTGCTAGGTAAGGGAAGTAACTCCAACTTAACTTCCTTCCTCACTGGCACGCGAAGTTTCACTCCAAAAATTGAACAATTAGTGTTGTTGTTTTTTATCCAATTTTCCGCATCGTTATGGTAAAATGTCAAAGGCTTACTGCTCAGTTTAGAGCTCAATGAAATTATGACGGACTCTTGCAGCAAATTCAACCCAAATACTGACGATTTGTCTTATAAATCTTTCGATAATTCATGGGAAAGTGAAGGAGATTAAATTAGCAACCAGTGTAGACAAAGTGACGGACATTTCAATCAAGAAGATAGCCCACAACCTTCAACATTGACAGAAGCTGACATTTTACTATTTCTGTTTGTGATTTAAAGTTACAAGTAAACTATTACATCCTTTGTATTGAAACTTCAACAATTTGTGTCAAAATTATATTTCAGTTATAATGTGAAGTTCGGTAGCTACTGGTTGAGCGGCTGCTATAAATTTGTGCCTGAAGTGAAGCATCCCTTCCCGTTGATGCAGCCAGGCCAAAACATGCCAGGCTGGGAGGACTGCACAGACAGAAGACATTAAAGGGCTGAAAGGGTTAAACAGAACTGCTCCCCCTGATCTGAATCCTTCACTGCCACTACCCCATGACACCATCTTCATTCAGTGGTTGATGTCGACAAGTGATAACTTTATCTGTCCCATGACACCATCTTCATTCAGTGGTTGATGTCGACAAGTGATAAATCAGGAAAGATGACATTGTTTTCAGTCAGTATTTGCCAGATGCTTGTTTGCAGGTCTTCCTGTTTGCTTTTTAAATAACCCTCTTACAACAAATGCATATGTCATCAATGAATAACTGTTCATGTTTCAATTGCCCAGTAACAACAAATATCAGTGAAGTGATGTTTACGCTTTAACTGTCAAATAACCAAAAAACAAAAAAAACATTCAGTGAATTGCTGTTCATATTTTCCCTGTTTGATAACAAATATCAATGCATTAAAACCAATACTCTGAGTGACCCAACTACAAAAACAACAGTATTTATCTGTTTGGTCAACACCCAAAGCAGCAAGATCCCATGACAGCGAGACATTGAATTCCATGCAGCACACAGACACCGACATTAAGCAACACAACATCCCACGTAACCTTTCCAATGCATCACCCTTACACCAATACTTCCTTGCTGTTCCAATGTATATCATTCAGGGGCGGTAGATTTTTGTGTGAGTGTGTGTGCTTTCATTGGTTGGTTTTCTGGTCACTATTCCCAGCATCCTTTGCTGCAACAGCAGACAACATGAACCAGACCCCAGAAGTGAAGGGACCAGTTTCAGTTTCACTTTCAGTTTGGAGGAGGTGTCAAAATGTGCACACTGATCCATGTGCGTGCGTATGCCTTTTTAAAATTTCTTTATTCATTTTTTTTTTTTAACACAGACCTAGCATAGACCTTCAAGGCCTGATCAGTGCAATGGGTTCATACGATGATCTGGCATCTGCCTTTACCTCTTTTTTTTCCCCGAAAATGTGGTGCAGCATGTATAGATAAATGCTCACGCTTTGACACCTTGAAGCTGAAACTGGAATGGTAGTCACTCCACCTCCAACACCGCTGTCAGTTTGCCAGGTTTCTCTCCCCCCCCCCCCCCCCCCCCTTTCCCCCTCTTCTTCCCACCCTTGGCACCCTCACACCCACACTCTGACTGTCAGAGGACATTAGACGTGACTCACTGCTGCCTTGCTGGGCACAGCGGAAAGGTTTCCATGGAAAGCACAGGCAATGGAAAGCAAAACAGAAAAAAAAACCAAAAAAACACAAAGCCTTTGGTTATGGAAGCATTAAAACACTATTGCAAACAAAAGGTTAATAAACCACAAACAAAACAAAAAAAGCTGACACAGTAACTCAGCAGGTTAACAGGGAAATGACAAAAGTCCTCTCTACCTGATCTCCCGCTCCTTTCTGCAAGAAACACACGGTCAGCACATCAGCTGTCTACACACACACACACAGAACGCACACTGAGGCAAGCAGTACACTGGTTATGCTGATCTATTCTCAGTCAGTGGCCATGACTCACAGAGCACAACACCAGCACAGACAGAGAGACATGGGGAGAACTACACAGAACACACACTGAGGCAAGCAGTACACTGGTTATGTCGGATCTATTCAGTCAGTGGCCATGCCTCACAGAGCAAAACACCAGCACAGACAGAGAGACATGGGGAGAACTACACAGAACACACACTGTTTCCTCAGGCAGTGTGACACACTCTGACGTCATCAACACCAGCACAGACAGAGAGACATGGGGAGAACTACACAGAACACACTGTTTCCTCAGGCAGTGTGACACACTCTGACATCATCAGCATCAGCATCAGCATCAGTGTCATTCTCTCCACCAGAGTGTCAGGTGATGTAAGGTCCTGGAGCCAGCTGCATTGCTCGGACGGAAGAGCCCAGTATGGTCATAACCCGCTACTAATTGTGTGTAGTATGGAACTGACCAATGGCATAGTTCGGTCAACGTAGGCATTTAGTCACGTGTAACTGTCAAAAAGTTAGAACTTAGCAATGCAACTAGCACCTGGCTCCATCACTCCGCCAGCACAGAAATGTGTGTTCAAAGGTCAAAGGTTAAAGGTCCCACAGCCATTACGGCCACCAGGGTTAGTGACAGACAGGGCAGTGAACTCAGATGCACCGTGTCCAGAGCTCAGCACAGGAACGCACAGCCCAGTCCTCTCCTTCCTCACTTTCAGACCTTTCCCAGCCCCTCCCATCCTCCGAAAGTGGAGTATGGCTGCCTATATGGTGGGGTAAAAATGGTCATGCACGTAAAAGCCCACTCATGTACATACAAGTGAACGTGGGAGTTGCAGCCCACAAACGCAGAAGAAGAAGAAGACCTTCCCCAACCAAACCACTGACACCTGGGTGGAGTGAGGAACATCCAAGTGAAGTGCCCCTCCAAAGGTCAAGTCACAACAACACGCACACATGGGCCCTGATCACTGGTGGGTCACTGGATCACACGTCCAGCGCCTGACCGACTTGGCCACAGCACTTCCTCAACTCCAGCACAATGACACTGCTGAACTGCTGACCTGGTCACTGTCAGTGTTAGGAAACTGACAGAAAGTCAGCTGACAGTGTTCACAAACAGACAGAAAGTCAGCTGACAGTGTTCAGAGACAGACAGAAAGTCAGCTGACAGTGTTCAGAGACAGACAGAAAGCTGACAGTGTTCACAAACAGACAGAAAGTCAGCTGACAGTGTTCACAAACAGACAGAAAGTCAGCTGACAGTGTTCAGAGACAGACAGAAAGTCAGCTGACAGTGTTCACAAACAGACAGAAAGTCAGCTGACAGTGTTCACAAACAGACAGAAAGTCAGCTGACAGTGTTCAGAGACAGACAGAAAGCTGACAGTGTTCAGAAACAGACAGAAAGTCAGCTGACAGTGTTCAGAGACAGACAGAAAGCTGACAGTGTTCAGAGACAGAAAGTCAGCTGACAGTGTTCAGAAACAGACAGAAAGCTGACAGTGTTCAGAAACAGACAGAAAGCTGACAGTGTTCAGAAACAGACAGAAAGTCAGCTGACAGTGTTCAGAGACAGACAGAAAGCTGACAGTGTTCAGAAACAGACAGAAAGCTGACAGTGTTCAGAAACAGACAGAAAATCACCCAACAGTGTTCAGAAACAGACAGAAAATCATCCAACAGTGTTCAGAAACAGAGTGAAAGAGAGAGAGAGGACGGCAGAAGGTCAGCTAACAAAGCCAGTGTCAGGAGCACAGTGCCAGGCCTGGAGACAACAGCAGCCAGACGCAGAAGAAAGCACACACTGCTACAACTACATTGCTGACAGGGCAAAGGAACTCTCGACACTGTCAGACAAGCAAAAGCTGCACAAAGGGAATGGCTTCCTACATGACAGCACTGACACATCCAGATAATAACACACATGGAAATCTGCATGACAGCACTGACACATCCAGACAGTACATTGGTATTGGCTTTTACATGGAACACTGACACATCCAGACAGTACACTGGTATTGGCTTTTACATGACACAGCGACACATCCAGACAGTACATTGGTATTGGCTTTTACATGGAACACTGACACATCCAGACAGTACATTGGTATTGGCTTTTACATGGAACACTGACACATCCAGACAGTACATTGGTATTGGCTTTTACATGAAACACTGACACATCCAGACAGTACATTGGTATTGGCTTTTACATGAAACACTGACACATCCATACAGTACACTGGTATTGGCTTTTACATGACAACACTGACACATCCATACAGTACACTGGTACTGGCTTTTACATGAAACACTGACACATCCAGACAGTACACTGGTACTGGCTTTTACATGAAACACTGACACATCCAGACAGTACACTGGTATTGGCTTTTACATGAAACACTGACACATCCAGACAGTACATTGGTATTGGCTTTTACATGAAACAGTGACACATCAAGACAGTGCACTGGTATTGGCTTTTACATGGAACACTGACACATCCAGACAGTACATTGGTATTGGCTTTTACATGACACAGCAACACATCCAGACAGTACACTGGTATTGGCTTTTACATGAAACACTGACACATCCAGACAGTACACTGGTATCGGCTTTTACATGACAGCACTGACACATCCAGATAATAATACACAAGGAGTACAACCATACATGTGGCATTGACAATGAGTACATGTTTCATCACAAACAGCAACACAACAATATACACACATTTCCAAAAACTACACACCCACAGACACAGACACAGACACACATAGGCACTCACAGCGGGGGTGATGTTGTCGATGTGGGTGTGCAGCTTGAAGGTGAGGGTGTTTCCGGCGGTCGCTCCCTGGCGAGTGCCGATGAGCACCAGCGTGGCCTCAGCGGGCCGCAGGTAGCGACTGGTGAACTCCACCGACAGCGGCAGGGTGTGGCGTGCCGGGATGGTCACCAACGTGCCCTTGGGCACGGCAAAGTCACGGGCATCATGCCCTGCCAGCAGGACGTGGTACGTCAGCGGCTTGTTGCTGGGGTTGCTCACCTTCACCTGGGACATTCATAGAGTACGGTATTATTCGTATCATTATCATCATCATCATCATCATTATTATTACTATTTCTATTATCTTTACGATTATTAAGAGCATTATCATTATTATTATGTCATTTACTGATCTATTTATTTCATTCTACTTCTTTTTCGTTTGTTTGTTTGTTTACTGTTCTAATTCATCAATTTATTGATTTAATTACTTATACGTTTTTTACTTTTGTATCTTATTCTACTAATTTTCTTCTGTTTTCCCTCAAGACCTGACTAAGCACACTGGGTTACGCTGCTGGTCAGGAATCTGCTTAGCAGACGTGGTGTCGCGTACGTGGATTTGTCTGAATGCAGTGACACCGCCTGGAGTAACTTAACTGAAATGTGACAAGGACATAGTGTTACTGATCTCTACCTGTGACAAGGACATAGTTTGTTACTGATCTTTACCTGTGACAAGGACATAGTTTGTTACTGATCTCTACCTGTGACAAGGACATAGTGTTACTGATCTCTACCTGTGACAAGGACATAGTGTTACTGATCTCTACCTGTGACAAGGACATAGTTTGTTACTGATCTTTACCTGTGACAAGGACATAGTTTGTTACTGATCTCTACCTGTGACAAGGACATAGTGTTACTGATCTCTACCTGTGACAAGGACATAGTTGTTACTGATCTTTACCTGTGACAAGGACATAGTGTTACTGATTACTGATCTCTACCATGTGCAAGGGACATAGTGTTACTGATCTCTACCTGTGACAAGGACATAGTGTTACTGATCTCTACCTGTGACAAGGACATAGTTTGTTACTGATCTTTTACCTGTGACAAGGACTCAGTTTGTTACTGATCTCTTACCTGTGACAAGGACAATAGTTTGTTACTGTCTTATACCTGTGACAAGGACATAGTTTGTTACTGATCTCTACCTGTGACAAGGACATAGTTTGTTACTGATCTTTACCTGTGACAGGACATAGTTTGTTACTGATCTCTACCTGTGACAAGGAGGAAGGTGGCAGAATGGTTAAGACGCTCAGCTGCCAATACAGAGAGTCCGTGAGGGTGTGGGTTCGAATCCCGCTCTCGCCCTTTCTCCTAAGTTTGACTGGAAAATCAAACTGAGCGTCTAGTCTTTCGGATGAGACGATAAACCGAGGTCCCGTGTGCAGCACGCACTTGGCGCACTGAAAAAGAACCCATGGCAACGAGAGTGTTGTCCTCTGGCGAAATTACGTAAAATGAAATCCACTTTCATAGGTACACAAACATGTAAGCATGCACTCAAGGCCTGACTAAGCGCGTTGGGTTATGCTGCTGGTCAGGCATCTGCTCAACAGATGTGGTGTAGCGTGTATGGATTTGTCCGAACGCAGTGACGCCTCCTTGAGAAAGTGAAACTGAAACTGAAACTGACAAGGACATAGTTTGTTACTGATCTTTACCTGTGACAAGGACATAGTTTGTTACTGATCTCTACCTGTGACAAGGACATAGTTTGTTACTGATCTTTACCTGTGACAAGGACAGGTGTCTTACTGATCTCTACCTGTGACAAGGACAGGTGTCTCACTGATCTTTACCTGTGACAAGGACAGGTGTCTTACTGATCTCTACCTGTGACAAGGACATAGTTTGTTACTGATCTTTACCTGTGACAAGGACAGGTGTCTTACTGATCTCTACCTGTGACAAGGACAGGTGTCTCACTGATCTTTACCTGTGACAAGGACAGGTGTCTTACTGATCTCTACCTGTGACAAGGACAGGTGTCTCACTGACCTCTACCTGTGACAAGGACAGGTGTCTTACTAATCTCTACATGTGACAAGGACAGGTGTCTTACTGATCTCTACCTGTGACAGTGACAGGTGTCTCAATGATCTCTACCTGTGACAAGGACAGGTGTCTTACTGATCTCTACCTGTGACAAGGACAGGTGTCTTACTAATCTCTACCTGTGACAAGGACAGGTGTCTCAATGATCTTAGTCTTACTGCCATAGGCAGTCACACTCAAGTCAACATGGAGTGGTCAAGTCAAACAGACTGTCTTTCACATTGCAATAAAACTTGACAGCGGCAGCCAACTTTCCGCACACCAGGAAACTGACTGCCCTTCCCTTCTGTGCCAAGTTTGAAGCGACTAAAATCCACTGCGTCGTTTTGACACGAGGCGGACTGTGTGACTGAGAGTGTCGAGCCTAAAGTATTTGGCACTGGGAAATGGTTTTCACACACAGAAAGACGGCACTGGGAAATATTTTCCACACGCAGAAAGACGGCGAGGAAAGAGTTAAAGGAGGATGAGGGTGAAGATGAGGGTGAGGGTGAGGGGACCTGTCTGGTGACGGTGCTGTGCAGACTGCCGGTGAACTCCATGGTGGCTTTGGGCAGGTAGCAGGGCAGCGTCTGGAACAGCTGCACCACCAGCAGCAGCATCATGATGGGGTTCGGGTCCGTGATGTCCACCGCCTGAAATCACACAGTCACCACTTCACCTAAAAACTGTCCCCATGACACTGACAACACACCTGAAATCACACAGTCACAGCTTCACCTAACACCTGCCCCCTGACACTGACAACACACCTGAAATCACACAGTCACAGCTTCACCTAACACCTGCCCCCTGACACTGACAACACACCTGAAATCACACAGTCGCAGCTTCACCTAACACCTGCCCCCTGACACCAACAACACACCTGAAATAACACAGTCGCAGCTTCACCTAACACCTGCCTCCTGACACCAACAACACACCTGAAATAACACAGTCGCAGCTTCACCTAACACCTGCCCCCTGACACTTACAACACACCTGAAATCACACAGTCACAGCTTCACCTAACACCTGCCCCCTGACACTTACAACACACCTGAAATCACACAGTCACAGCTTCACCTAACACCTGCTCCCTGACACTGACAACACTACACACCTGAAATCACACAGTCACAGCTTCACCTAACACCTGCCCCCTGACACTGACAACACACCTGAAATCACACAGTCACAACTTCACCTAACACCTGCCCCCTGACACCAACAACACACCTGAAATAACACAGTCACAGCTTCACCTAACACCTGCCCCCTGACACTGACAACACACCTGAAATCACACAGTCGCAGCTTCACCTAACACCTGCCCCCTGACACTCACAACACACCTGAAATCACACAGTCACAGCTTCACCTAACACCTGCCCCCTGACACTGACAACACACCCGAAATCACACAGTCACAGCTTCACCTAACACCTGCCCCCTGACACTGACAACACACCTGAAATCACACAGTCACTGATTCACCTAACACCTGCCCCCTGACACTGAAAACACCTGAAATAACACAGTCACAGCTTCACCTAACACCTGCCCCCTGACACTGAAAACACCTGAAATAACACAGTCACAGCTTCACCTAACACCTGCCCCCTGACACTGAAAACACCTGAAATAACACAGTCACTGATTCACCTAACACCTGCCCCCTGACACTGAAAACACCTGAAATAACACAGTCACAGCTTCACCTAACACCTGCCCCCTGACACTGAAAACACCTGAAATCACACAGTCACAGCTTCACCTAACACCTGCCCCCTGACACTGAAAACACCTGAAATAACACAGTCACAGCTTCACCTAACACCTGCCCCCTGACACTGAAAACACCTGAAATAACACAGTCACAGCTTCACCTAACACCTGCCCCCTGACACTGACAACACACCTGAAATCACACAGTCACAGCTTCACCTAACACCTACCCCCTGACACTGAAAACACACCTGATATCTGTGTTCTGTCACAGGGTACAGTCAGTGTCAGTCATAACCCCAACCAAGCACAATTCATTCCACACTGAGTCTTGATCTATGCACACAGCACACAAAACTCACTGCATGTGTTTTGCCCGCCTCCACACACACACACACACACACACACACACACAACACAATGCAAACAATGCAGCACATGACACAACTCATGACATGACACAACTCGACATGACAAGATATAACACAATACATATGACATGGCGCAACATTACGTGACGTGACATGACACAACACCAGTCAACACAATTCAACTCAGCATGACACAACACAACAGAACACAACACAACACAACACACCACACCACACGAACAGAAAGAGCAGCGACCGTCTCGCCAAAGCCTGATCGTCAGCCAGGTGCGAAGGACACTGACCTGCACGTCATAGTCCATGCCGGCGTAGCGCATGGCGGTGACGATCTTGAGGGCGTTGTGCAGACACTGCTCCGCCGTGCTGGGCTGGGTGTACATGTCCTCCAGGTGGGTCTTGATCTGAACACATGCCGCACGCTGACCACTGCACCTCCACACACCACGCTGCACCTCCGCACAACATGCTGCACCTCCACACACCACACTGCACCTCCACATATCACACTGACCACTGCACCTCCACACACCACGCTGCACCTCCACACACTGCGCTGCACCTCCACACACCACACTGACCACTGCACCTCCACACACCACACTGAACACTGCACCTCCACACACCACACTGACCACTGCACCTCCACACACCACACTGACCACTGCACCTCCACACACCACACTGACCACTGCACCTCCACACAACACACTGCACCCCCACACACCACATTGGACCCACACACACCACACTGCACCTCCACACACTACACTGCACCCCCACACAACACACTGCACCCCCACACACCACACAACACACTGCACCCCCACACACCACATTGCACCCCCACACACCACACTGCACCTCCACACACTACACTGCACCCCCACACAACACACTGCACCCCCACACATCACACTGCACCTCCACACAACAGACTGCACCTCAACACAACACACTGCACCCCCACACACCACACTGCACCTCCACACAACACACTGCACCCCCACACACCACACAACACACTGCACCCCCACACACCACACTGCACCTCCACACAACACACTGCACCTCCACACAACAAACTGCACCCCACCCCCACACAACACACTGCACCCCCACACACCACACTGCACCTCCACACAACACACTGCACCTCCACACAACACACTGCACACACCACACTGCACCCCCACACACCACACTAGACCCCACACACCACACAACACACTGCACCTCCACACACCACACAACACACTGCACCCCCACATACCACACAACACACTGCATCTCCACACACCACACAACACACTGCACCCCCACATACCACACAACACACTGCACCTCCACACACCACACTGCACCTCCACACACCACACAACACACTGCACCCCCACACACCACACAACACACTGCACCTCAACACAACACACTGCACCCCCACACACCACACAACACACTGCATCTCCACACACCACACAACACACTGCACCCCCACATACCACACAACACACTGCACCCCCACACACCACACAACACACTGCACCCCCACACACCACACTGCACCTCCACACACCACACAACACACTGCACCCCCACACACCACACAACACACTGCACCTCAACACAACACACTGCACCCCCACACACCACACAACACACTGCATCTCCACACACCACACAACACACTGCACCCCCACACACCACACAACACACTGCATCTCCACACACCACACAACACACTGCACCCCCACACACCACACAACACACTGCATCTCCCCACACCACACAACACACTGCATCTCCACATGCCACACAACACACTGCACCCCCACACACCACACAACACACTGCATCTCCACACACCACACAACACACTGCATCTCCACATACCACACAACACACTGCACCCCCACACACCACATTGCACCTCAACACAACACACTGCACCCCCACACACCACACAACACACTGCACCTCCACACACCACACTGCACCCCCACACACCACACAACACACTGCATCTCCACACACCACACAACACACTGCACCTCCATACAACACACTGCACCCCCACACACCACACTGCACCTCCACACACCACACAACACACTGCACCTCCACACACCACACTGCACCTCCACACACCACACTGCACCCCCACACACCACACAACACACTGCATCTCCACACACCACACTGCACCCCCACACACCACACAACACACTGCATCTCCACACACCACACACCACACTGCACCCCCACACACCACACAACACACTGCACCTCCACACACCACACACCACACTGCATCTCCACACACCACACAACACACTGCATCTCCACACACCACACAACACACTGCACCTCCACACAACACACTGCACCCCCACACACCACACTGCACCTCCACACACCACACTGTACCTCCACACAACACACTGCACCTCCACACACCACACTGCACCTCCACACACCACACTGCACCCCCACACACCACACAACACATTGCATCTCCACACACCACACAAAACCTCCACACAACACACTGCACCACACACCACACAAAACCTCCACACAACACACTGCACCTCCACACACCACACACCACACTGCACCTCAACACAACACACTGCACCTCAACACAACACACTGCACCTCAACACAACACACAACACACTGCACCCCCTCACACCACACTGCACCTCCACACAACACACTGCACCTCCACACACCACACTGCACCACCTCACACCACACTACACACCCACACACCACACTGCACCTCAACACAACACACTGCACCTCCACACACCACACAACACACTGCACCTCCACACCCCACACTGCACCCCCACACACCACACTGCACCTCCACACAACACACTGCACCTCCACACACCACACAACACACTGTACCCCCACACACCACACAACACCTCCACACAACACACTGCACCTCCACACACCACACAACACACTGTACCCCCACACACCACACAACACACTGCACCCCCACACACCACATTGCACCCCCACACACCACACACCACACTGCACCCCCTCACACCACACAACACACTGCACCCCCTCACACCACACAACACACTGCACCTCCACACTCCACACAACACACTGCCCACAGCACCCCCTCACACACAACACACTGCACCTCCACACTCCACACAACACACTGCACCTCCACACTCCACACGACACACTGCACCCCCACACACCACACTGCACCTCCACACACCACACTGCACACTGCACCTCCACAACCCACACACCACATTGCACCTCCACACACCACACTGCACCTCCACACACCACACCACACTGCACCTCCACACACCACACAACACATCACACCTATCTGCCCACCTCCACACACACCTCTCCTCCTCCTCCTTTTTCTACACTTCACACCCTGACCGGCCCTCACCAGGAAGGGCATGTATGCCCCCAGCACCGCCCCACACTTCACACCCTGACCGGCCCTCACCCGGAAGGGCACTGCCACACACTTCTTCACACCCTGACAGGGCCTCACCAGGAAGGGCACTGCCACACACTTCTTCACACCCTGACCGGCCCTCACCCGGAAGGGCACTGCCACACACTTCTTCACACCCTGACAGGGCCTCACCAGGAAGGGCATGTGAGCCCCCAGCACAGCCCCCAGCACCAGGCCATCCATCAGGTCCAGCTCAAAGTTGACGACCCAGCGACATGACGGCACGCCCCCTCGCTTGCTGTTCTGCCAGACAGAGGTGCGGTACTTGTTGTAGTAGTGGTTGAGCCAGGCCAGCAGGAGACGCTCCCCGACGCTGTAGACGTTGCTGGCCAGGGAGTCGGGGCTGACCGGGGGCAGCTCCTCATCCTTGCTGGGCACTGCCACGCTCCGGTAGGCCTTGGGAGTCACTCGCGCCAGGATCAGCACCTGCACACCACACACACACACACACACACAAAGGGCAATGCAATGGGGCCTACTTTGGGATGGCTGGTTCACACACAGGGCACAGCCACTGATGGACTGGGTCTGTGAACATACTGACTGATACCTGTACTTAGTGCCCATCTACTGTATGCTGATACTTACATAGCAGCCTGTCTGCTGTCCGATACTGATATTTATATGGCGCCTATCTTCAGTCACAGACCAAGCTCTGAGCGCTTTACAAACACAGAGTCATTTGCACAACAGGCTGCCTACCTAGGCAGAGCTGACAGAGAGCTGCCTTTGTCCGCTCAACATTTATTTCATGTGCCATTCAGTCAGGTTTCAGTTACACGCATAAACACACACGCACACACACACACATAC
>NC_134898.1:6355805-6363305 GCF_041734735.1 Babylonia areolata | reverse complement strand
GATCACTGCAAGTATCACACACACAAACCTGACCAATCAGAATGAAACCAGGTGATCACTGCAGGTATCACACACACAAACCTGACCAATCAGAATGAAACCAGGTATCGCAGACATCTGACACCTGGCCAACCGGACAGAAAACAGATGACAACACACTCCTACATACCTGCGTGTGGGATAACCTGAGGAAGGTGACAACACACTCTACCTGTGTGTGGGATAACCTGAGGAAGATGACAACACACTCTACCTGTGTGTGGGATAACCTGAGGAAGATGACAACACACCCTACCTGCATGTGGGATTACCTGAGGAAGGTGACAACACACTCTACCTGCGTGTGGGATTACCTGAGGAAGGTGACAACACACCCTACCTGCGTGTGGGATAACCTGAGGAAGGTGACAACACACTCTACCTGCGTGTGGGATTACCTGAGGAAGGTGACAACACACTCTACCTGTGTGTGGGATTACCTGAGGAAGATGACAACACATCCTACCTGTGTGTGGGATTACCTGAGGAAGATGACAACACACCCCTCCCTACCTGTGAGTGGGATTACCTGAGGAAGGTGACAACACATCCTACCTACGTGTGGGAATACCTGAGGAAGATGACAACACATCCTACCTGCGTATGGGATAACCTGAAGAAGGTGACAACACACTCTACCTGTGTGTGGGATTACCTGAGGAAGATGACAACACACCCTACCAGCGTATGGGATTACCTGAGGAAGATGACAACACTCTACCCATATGTGGGATTACCTGAGGAAGGTGACAACACACCGTACCTGTGTGTGGGATTACCTGAGGAAGGTGACAACACACTCCTACCTGAGGAAGGTGAGCAGAGTGGCGTGCTGCCAGTAGATCTGTTTGACGCACTCCACAGGATCGGTGGGCAGTGGGGAGTTGATGGGAATGCCGGGGACGGGGCGGCCGCTGAGGTAGCCGATCATGTCGTACACTGTCTTGGCGTCCTTCTTGCTGCTGTTGGCCCCCCCACGCCCTCCCCCAACCCCGTCCTCACCCTGCTTCCGGCTGATGCTCCTGTTGGACACAGACAGGCTGTCAGTCACACCCCATGGAAACAAGGAACACACAGTTGTTCTGTAACACTGAAAAACAGGACGTGTCACCACAGAAACTTGTGTGTCTCTACACTATCTCTCCATGACACACACAATCACACCCGTATCTTAACAACTGACCTGAGCACAAGTTAGGGATGGTAAAAAAAAAAAAAAAAAATTTTTTAAGCAAAAAAAAAAACCCCAAGAAACACCACCGTGAAAACTCACCAATGACCCGCTACCAGAGACGACAGAAACAAAAACACAACAAAGAGGACACTCACGACCGCAAGGTGTCAGGAATGACGATGGGGAAGGGACCGCCGGGCCACCCCTGTGCGGAGAACCAGCGCTGAGCAGCCCCCAGAACCTCCAGGTGGAACACGCCCTCCTCAGAGTCCACATCAGGGAACATGGCTGACCCCAGGCGCGACGCGGCCTCGGGCGGATGGGTCTGGGCACGGCTGTGGAAGTCGGAGCCTGTGGGTGGCTTGTTCATGGCGCCGTCACGCGGACCCGGTGTGCTGTTGCCCGTGGAGTCTGCAAGTCATGTGACAGTCATGTGACAGGCAGGTCAAAGGGCAAAGTGTCAATTGTAGGGCACAGTTACGAGCTTAGCTGGTTGTGCTTTAATTATCTGTGGTACAGCTGCGTTGGTGTTTCTCTGAATGTAAGTTTGTTTCAAACGTATGTCTGAGAAAACAATCACAGTCATGCCACAGGCAGGTCAAAGGGCAAACTGTCAATTGTAGAGCACAGTTATGAGCTTAGCTGGTTATGCTTTAATCATTTGTGGTACAGCTGCGTTGGTGTTTCTTTGAATAAAGTTTGTTTGAAACATATACACGTCTGAGAAAACAATCGAAGTCAAGAAATAATCAAAATATACTGTTCCAAGATACTCACTGAAGCAGTATTCAACTTCATTTTGACATTGCAACATGAATCCTTTTTTTTCTTTCTTTTTTTTTTTAATAAGTGAGCACAAAGTGTTAAACAGCATTCACATAGTGCCACATGGACATAAACAGAGCTTAACATGTTCAACTGCATTCACATAGCACAATATGTACATTGAGCATAAAGGTCAATTGCATTCACATAGCATGACATGGACACTAAGCATAAAGTGTTCAACTGCATTCACATAGTACAACATGGAACGGAACACAGCCAAACATGTCAACTGCATTCACATAATGCAACATATAAAAGAACACAGCACAACATGGAAACGAACAGAGAATAACGAAGTCAACTGCATTCACGCAGCTCAACATGGAAAGAAACACAGCTCAACATGGAAAATAACACAGCTCAACATGGAAAGAAACACAGCTCAACATTGAAAAGAACACAGCTCAACATGGAAAGAAACACAGCTCAACATGGAAAAGAACACAGCTCAACATGGAAAGAAACACAGCTCAACATGTCTACAGCATTCACACAGCTCAACATGGAAAGGAACACAGCTCAACATGGAAAGGAACACAGCTCAACCTGTCTACAACATCCACACATCACAACATGGAAAAGAACACATCACAACATGGAAAAGAACACAGCTCAACCTGTCTACAGCATCCACACATCACAACATGGAAAGGAACACAGCTCAACATGTTTAACAGCATTCACACATCACAACATGGAAACGAACACAGCTCAACCTGTCTACAGGATCCACACAACATGGAAAAGAACACAGCTCAAACTGTCTACAGCATTCACACATCACAACATGGAAAGGAACACAGCTCAACATGGCAAGAAACATAGCTCAACATGGAAAAGAACACAGCTCAACATGTTTAACAGCATTCACACAGCTCAACATGGAAAGGAACACAGCTCAACATGGAAAAGAACACAGCTCAACATGGAAAGGAACACAGCTCAACCTGTCCACAGCACCCACACACAACAACAAGGAAAAGAACACAGCTCAAGGTGTCATCAAGACACACACACACACAGAGCCGACCCAGCCATGCCATGCAGTGGGTCATGCACCATGCCCCAGTCAGCCGCCTTCCCTCCCCACAGCCTGCACTGCCCCAGCCATGGCCACACACACATCACCACACACACACCTAGTGGTCAGATTCTGTGAAGAGTCGCTGCACTGAGCAACATACTGTGGACAGGTACCTAGCAGTCAGATTCTGTGAAGAGTCGCTGCACTGAGCGACATACTGTGGACAGGTACCTAGCAGTCAGAAAGAGGCTGCACTGAGCGACATACTGTGGACAGGTACCTAGCAGTCAGAAAGAGGCTGCACTGAGCGACATACTGTGGACAGGTACCTAGCAGTCAGATTCTGTTAAAAGAGGATGCACTGAGCGACATACTGTGGACAGGTACCTAGCAATCAGAATCTGTTAAAAGAGGATGCACTGAGCAGCATACTGTGGACAGGTACCTAGCAATCAGATTCTGTTAAAAGAGGATGCACTGAGCGACATACTGTGGACAGGTACCTAGCAATCAGATTCTGTTAAAAGAGGATGCACTGAGCAACATACTGTGGACAGGTACCTAGCAGTCAGATTCTGTGAAGAGTTGCTACACTGAGCAACACACTGTGGACAGGTACCTAGCAATCAGAATCTGTTAAAAGAGGCTGCACTGAGCGACATACTGTGGACAGGTACCTAGCAGTCAGAAAGAGGCTGCACTGAGCAACATACTGTGGACAGGTACCTAGCAATCAGATTCTGTGAAGAGTCGCTGCACTGAGCAACATACTGTGGACAGGTACCTAGCAGTCAGATTCTGTTAAGAGAGGCTGCACTGAGCAACATACTGTGGACAGGTACCTAGCAATCAGATTCTGTGAAGAGTCGCTGCACTGAGCAACATACTGTGGACAGGTACCTAGCAGTCAGATTCTGTTAAGAGAGGCTGCACCGAACAACAAACTATGGAAAGATACCTTGTGGTCCGATTCTGTGAAAAGACAATGCACTGAACAACAAACTACGGACCACACATCTCACCTGCCTGACCTCTGACCTCATGGCACCAGATAGGTCCGTGACCTTTCAACTTATGACGTATTCTATGTTCCAGTTCTTTCAACCTCTGACCTTGTCAAAATTCCCAGGGGACGAGGTCACCTCCACGACCTCTGAACTTCTACAATAATTTCCCCCCGGGACAATTATATTACCTCTGACATTCTAGAACATTCCCCAAGACATCTTAATGACCTCTGACTTATGACCTTTCAGCAAGTGGAACAATGTTCACTCCCTCTCCTTTCACCCGTCCTTCAACCTGAACATCCTCTCCCACTACCCCTTCCTCTCCTTTAGACATGTATTTTCTGCCTATGATAACTGTTTCCAACAAATCCAGCCCTGTGTGTGTGTGTGTGTGTGTGGCCATGCTGAGTGACGGGGTGCTGTGTGAAGGTCAAGGTGACAGCCACGAGTCTTGCTCACATGACACACGACGACCCGAGTGACGCACTCTCTTCTTTCCTGCCAGCCACACAGGTGTTCACACCACAGGACAGCACAAGGACAGTCGGGAAAAAATGGGTTAATAATACAACCTGCACTGATGACAAGTCGCAAAAAGGGTCACTAAGATCAGCACGTCAGTACACTGCTCAGAGATGAAAAGGGGTTAATCTAGCCACCACACTGACCACTCTTCTCTTCTCACACCAGGTGACTGCTGGTAGATGTTACAATCAATCTCCTCCATGTGACTGACGGGGTTAAAATTCAATAATGTGACTATGAAGGGGTTAAATTCAACATACCGCACAACAACGATGTATCTGTGCCGAATAAACCTGCAGCTCTAGAAGAATGCAGGTATGCTGAATTAACCAGTTGCAAAAGATGAAGACAGGTATGTTGAATCATCCTGTTGCACTACATGAATGTGGGTGTCTTTGAATTAAACAGCAGCAACAGATTAACACAGGTATATCAAACTAAGATGTAGCAACAGATAAATACAGGTATGTTTGAATTAAACTGTGACAACAGATAAATACAGGTATGCTTGAATTAAACTGTGACAACAGATGAATACAGGTATGTTTGAATTAAACTGTGACAACAGATGAATACAGGTATGTTTGAATTAAACTGTGACAACAGATGAATACAGGTATGTTTGAATTAAGCTATACAAACAAACATACAGAGATATGCTGATTCAAGTTGAAGCAACAGAGGAACGCAGGTACGTTAACTCTTTCACCACCACAGGCGACTTTAGCTGACTAGACAGTGCACCATCGTCAGCAACTTTTGTCAACATCGAGGGGTCACGTTAACAAGACCATTTTTGACTCACTTGTGTAAACAAAGTATAAATATCACAGTAAATGCAGTTTGCATATAATTAGGCTTCTTTTTATATTTTTTGTGCCTATCCCAGAGGTGCAATATTGCTGTAAACAAGATGACTGGAAAGAACTGAATTTTTCCTATTTTTATGCCAAATTTGGTGTCAACTGACAAAGTATGTGCAGAGAAAATGTCAATGTTAAAGTTTACCACGGACACACAGACACACAGACACACGGACACACACACACACACACACAGACAACCGAACACCGGGTTAAAACATAGACTCACTTTGTTTACACAAGTGAGTCAATAAAAAGAAGCCTAATTATATGCAAACTGCATTTACTGTGATATTTATATTTTTTGTATTCTCTAAACTTGGCACTTTGACCTCTTAATCTGACACAACAACAAGAGGAGTCATTATTATCACTTTTTGTTCAAACAGGAACTTCTTTTGCTAAGCATGGAATTTTTATTTATTTTGCAAACGTTTTGGTGCAGATAGTAAAAAAGGGAAATTACTCTGTAATTAATGCTAGGGGACTTAATTTATCACAAGTGAGTCTTGAAGGCCTTTCCTCTCTTGTTCACATTGTAACAAAGCTTGAAAGCTGCAGCCAGTTTCCCACCAGAACAATGGCCAACCTGTCCCCCCTGGCCAAGTTTGAAATGAAAAGGTCCAATGTGCTGTTTTGACCCGAAACGAAGCCTGTAACGGTGAGCATCTTATCCAAATTATTTGGCGTTGGGGCGTGCTTTCCAGCCAGAAACTTGGCGAAGAAAGAGTTAACGTTAGGCACCACAAGACAACTGACAGGTGTTACAAACAAGCTGTAACAGCAGTGACAGTTCCAGGAGAGACGTAACCGTTACCTGTGGCGCTGGGTGACTGCTCGTAGGTGGAGGAGGAGACGAGAAAGTTGGAGGAGGTGGCCGACGTGGAGGGACGACTCTGGGAGCGGTTGGGTGAATGGACCGGCACCATCATGGCCTCCATAAAGCCCTTGTCTCGTTTCTGTCGGCAAACATCACACACCTCATCCCTATGCTTCTGTCGGCAAACATCACACACCTCATCCGTATCCTTCTGTCAGCAAACATCACACACCTCATCCCTATCCTTCTGTCGGCAAACATCACACACCTCATCCGTATCCTTCTGTCAGCAAACATCACACACCTGATTCCTATCCTTCTGTCGGCAGACATCACATACCTGATTCCTATCCTTCTGTCGGCAGACATCACATACCTCATCCCTATCCTTCTGTCGGCAAACATCACACACCTCATCTCTATCCTTCTGTCAGCAAACATCACACACCTGATTCCTATCCTTCTGTCGGCAAACATCACACACCTCATCTCTATCCTTCTGTCGGCAAACATCACACACCTGATTCCTATCCTTCTGTCAGCAAACATCACACACCTGATTCCTATCCTTCTGTCAGCAAACATCACAAACCTCATCCCTATCCTTCTGTCAGCAAACATCACACACCTGATTCCTATCCTTCTGTCAGCAAACATCACATACCTGATTCCTATCCTTCTGTCAGCAAACATCACATACCTCATCCCTATCCTTCTGTCAGCAAACATCACACACCTGATTCCTATCCTTCTGTCGGCAAACATCACACACCTCATCCCTATCCTTTCCCAGCAAACATCACACACCTCATCCGTATCCTTCTGTCAGCAAACATCACACACCTGATCCCTATCATTCTGTCGGCAAACATCACACACCTCATCCCTATCCTTCTGTCGGCAAACATCACACACCTGATCCCTATCATTCTGTCGGCAAACATCACACACCTCATCCCTATCCTTCTGTCGGCAAACATCACACACCTGATCCCTATCCTTCTGTCAGCAAACATCACACACCTGATTCCTATCCTTCTGCCAACAAGCATCACACACCTCATCCCTATCCTTCTGTCAGCAAACATCACACACCTGATTCCTATCCTTCTGTCAGCAAACATCACACACCTGATCTCTATCCTTCTGTCAGCAAACATCACACACTTCATCCCCATCCTTCTGTCAGCAAACATCACACACCTGATCCATATCCT
>NC_134898.1:6330805-6350805 GCF_041734735.1 Babylonia areolata | reverse complement strand
CACATGCATGCGCACACACACGTCACACACACACACACACACACAGAGGTCATACAGTAGTCACTCCCCCCAGACACACACATAAACATACACATATACAAACACATACATACCCACAGTAACAGAAAATAATTAACACAAAAATCTACAGCAGAAATCAAACCCACTATGAACAATCTGATTCCAGTGTAGAAATAAACCAAGCAAATTACACAAATGGCAAAAAAAAAAAAAACCAACAGCAAAAAGCACTCAGCCGGCTCCTTAGAGAAGCACAGTTGACAGAACTTTTTTATTTTCCACCTTGCTCCAGGATAAACGCTAGGCTGAGAGAAACACACACCTGTAGAGTGAGCCAGGGAATTTGAACAACGCTCCCAAAGACGCATCCATGAAACCGGTGACCATCATCTGTACGGTCCTTCTTCTTCTGTGTTCACTCGTATGCACACGAGTGGGCTTTTACGTGTATGACCGTTTTTACCCCGCCATGTAGGTAGCCATACTCCGTTTTCGGGGGTGTGCATGCTGGGTATGTTCTTGTTTCCATAACCCACCGAACGCTGACATGGATTACAGGATCTTTAACGAGCGTATTTGATCTTCTGCTTGCATATACACACGAAGGGGATTCAGGCACTAGCAAGTCTGCACATATGTCGACCTGGGAGATCGTAAAAATCTCCACCCTTTACCCACCAGGCGCTGTCACCGTGATTCGAACCCAGGACCCACAGATTGACAGTCCAACACTTTAACCACTCGGCTATTGCGCCCATCATCTGTACGGTCCCAGTCTTCCTATTTGAGCCCAACATGCACTCAACTCTGGGTAGGAGCCCACCATGGGCTGAAAATTAAACACGAAAACACCTTTGATGATGCTCAAACCAGCATCTTCCCAGTCCTCAGTCCATGAATGTAACCACTTCACCATATGTGGAGTGATGCCCCAGAGGTAACGCGTCCGCCTAGGAAGCGAGAGAATGTGAGCATGCTGGTTCGAATCACAGCTCAGCCGCCGATATTTTCTTCCCCTCCACTAGACCTTGAGTGGTGATCTGGACACTAGTCATTCGGATGAGACAATAAATTGAGGTCCAGTGTGCAGCATACACTTAGCACACGTAAGAGAACCCACGGCAACAAAAGGGTTGTTCCTGGCAAAATTCTGTAGAAAAATCCACATCGATAGGAAAAACAAATAAAACTGCAAGCAGGAAAAAATAACCAAAAAAATGCGTGGCGCTGAGTGTAGTGACATGCTCTCCCTGTGGAGAGCAGCCCAAATTTCACACAGAGAAATCTGTTGTGATAAAAAGAGAAATACAAATACAAATGCAAAAATACAAATACTGGCTGGCATTGTTCTACTTTGTGCCACTCATCTGATCTAGGCATCTGATATTGTTCACAGTCAGACGGGCGCCATAGCCGAATGGTTAAAGCGTTCGACTTTCGATCTGAGGGTCCCAGGTTCGAATCACGGTGACGGCGCCTGGTGGGTAAAGGGTGGAGATTTTTACGATCTCCCAGGTCAACGTATGTGCAGACCTGCCACTGCCTGAATCCCCTTCGTGTGTATACGCAAGCATAAGATCAAATACGCACGTTAAAGATCCTGTAACCCATGTCAGCGTTCGGTGGGTTATGGAAACAAGAACATACCCAGCATGCACATCCCCCGAAAGCGGAGTATGGCTGCCTACATGGCGGGGTAAAAACGGTCATACACGTAAAAAGCCCACTCGCGTATATACGAGTGAACGTGGGAGTTGAAGCCCACGAACGCAGAAGAAGAAGTTCACAGTCATTCACAGTCTGTCTGACGGTCGGTTTCACACACAACACAGCACCACTGACCCTTGGTACTGAGAGGCCAGGACGTTGAACTCGCAGTGGACATCGGTCAGCAGAGGCACAGGGGTCAGACAGATGCCTGGAGGATCGAACCACACCTTGGGCTCCCGCAGCTGACCGGTGATGTACAGCATCTGGTATGGCTTGTCCCACTGCTCGTTGATCACCACCGGCACCACCGCCTCGTACACTCCGGGCTCCTCTGTCACACCAGTGGGCATCATGTGTATATCACCTGTTCCTCTGGTGCGTGAGTATAAACTGTATATCCATTTTAAGTACCTCTGTCACACCAGTGTGTGTCATGTGTATATCACCTGTTCCTCTGGTGCGTGAATATAAACTGTATATCCATTTTAAGTACCTCTGTCACACCAGTGTGTGTCATGTGTATATCACCTGTTCCTCTGGTGCGTGAGTATAAACTGTATATCCATATTAAGTACCTCTGTCACACCAGTGTGTGTCATGTGTATATCACCTGTTCCTCTGGTGTGTGAGTATAAACTGTATATCCATTTTAAGTACCTGTGTCACACCACCATACATAAAAAAAAATATATATATAGTCAGTTCACACACACACACACACACACACACACTGACTGGGACAGAAGACGATGGTGACCGGCATGGTTTGCCTACACACACACACACACAGACACACACACACACACACACACACACACACACACACACACAAACACACACACGACACACACACACACAGACACACACACACACACACATACACACACACAACACACACATACACGCACACACACAGACACACACACACACACACACACACACATACACACACGCACACACACACACACACACACAAACACACACACACAAACACACAAACACACACACACACACACACAGACAAACACACACACACACACACACACACACACACACACACACACACACACACACACTGACTGGGACAGAAGACGATGGTGACCGGCATGGTCTGCCCAGGGTCCAGCTCCCCCTCGATGCCGTTGTTGGTGCCGTCCGAGATGAAGGGTACGCCCGAGGAGTGCAGGAACTTGAGCACCCCCTCCTCCATGGCGCTACCCACGGCCCGCAGGTCAAAGCCCCACTTCAGGGGACCCCTGCTGTTGTTCACCAGCACGATGGACTGCAAGGTAAACACACACCTTGTTGACCAGCACGATGGACTACTGCAAGGTAAACACACACCTTGTTGACCACACGATGGACTACTGCAAGGTAAACACACACCTTGTTGACCACACAATGGACTGCAAGGTAAACACACACCTTGTTGACCACACGATGGACTACTGCAAGGTAAACACACACCTTGTTGGCCACACGATGGACTACTGCAAGGTAAACACACACCTTGTTTACCAATTGATGGACTGCTGCAAGGTAAACACACACCTTGTTGATCACAAGATGGACTACTGCAAGGTAAACACACACCTTGTTGACCACACGATGGACTACTGCAAGGTAAACACACACCTTGTTGACCACACAATGGACTGCAAGGTAAACACACACCTTGTTGACCACACGATGGACTACTGCAAGGTAAACACACACCTTGTTGGCCACACGATGGACTACTGCAAGGTAAACACACACCTTGTTTACCAATTGATGGACTGCTGCAAGGTAAACACACACCTTGTTGATCACAAGATGGACTACTGCAAGGTAAACACACACCTTGTTGACCACACGATGGACTACTGCAAGGTAAATACACACCTTACTGACTACATGATGGACTGCAAAGTAAGCACATCAACATCAACACACACACACACACACACACACACACACACACACACACACACACACCTTACCTGTCTGTGTGACGAGCACTACACCTCTTTACACCTCACACTGACTCACACCTCTGTACACCTCACTCGACACACACCTCTTTCTACACCTCACTCGCCACACACCTCTTTCTACACCTCACTCTGACACACACCTCTTTCTACACCTCACTCTGACACACACCTCTTTCTACACCTCACTCTGACACACACTTCTTTCTACACCTCACAGTCTGAAACATACGTCTATGCACCTCATATGGCATTCTAACAGTTTCTCATTTATTACTTCATCCATTTTTTGTTTATTTTCATGTGTAACCAGTGCTAGAAGTGTAACCAGCACCACAAGCAATCATTCAATGATCCAAACAAACGGTAACCAGGGCCTGCTGACAGCTACAAAAAAAATCCTACCATGTCCTGTGTACACAGTGTAACATGTTGTGCTGTGCTGTGCTGTGCAAAGGGTGGGGCTGGGGTGGTGGTTCACGGTTTCAGCAGTTCAGATTTCTTTCTTCCCTGTTAGTGCTGTCATCACCACTCCTCAAACTGTTGCCTTTGTTTATATCACACACCATCACCACTCCTCAAACTGTTGCCTTTGTTTTTATCACACACCATCACCACTCCTCAAACTGTTGCCTTTGTTTATATAACACACCATCACCACTCCTCAAACTGTTGCCTTTGTTTTTATCACACACCATCACCACTCCTCAAACTGTTGCCTTTGTTTATATCACACACCATCACCACTCCTCAAACTGTTGCCTTTGTTTATATCACACACCATCACCACTCCTCAAACTGTTGCCTTTGTTTATATCACACACCATCAGTACATCACCACTCTTCAAGGCATTAGTCTTTTCCTTCACTTCCCCCAGGCTCGTATCATTAACAAACCAACGTTGAACACTTCATTTCTCTCATCCCTTCCGTCCTGACGCTGTCAATGCAGCGTTCTGCTCAGGGTTTGCTTCACATGCCTGATGTACAAACACATGCACAAACAGATGCATGCAGGTCAGTGGCCTCACATTCAAACTGTGAGATCCGAGTTCTGAGAGTCAAACGTACCTGCACCGTGCTTGCTTTGATCCTCTGGGACAGTAGTGACTAGAGGTAACCAGGACAGAGAACAAAAAGCAACAGGTTTTTTTGTGTTTTATTTTGTTTTGTTTTGTTTTGTTTTTTGTTGTTTTTTTGTGTTTTTTTTGGCTGCCCCATCATCTGCACTGTTTCAGTGGCATTACTCCCATGCCGCTCATTTAGATTCTCCCATATACAGCCACACCCGGGTTCGTCCATCACAGTTCTAGCGTCGGCAGTCCCCAGGGAACCATCGATATTAGGTCACCAGGAGGCCACACACCAGAGGAGACCCTGCAACTGCTGCTGAGTCACTTCGGTGGTGTTCAGTGGTGCCTGTTCTGATTCAACGTACTTAGGACACCACCTACCAAGCCCCCTACTAATGACAATAATGGCTTAGTCACGGAGCCAGAAAAGTGACAGTTATTTACATCTTCCCCACAGTCACCTGGTCATAAAGCTGATGCCCAGATCCACCCACAAGACAGGAAAGAATGCACCACAAACAGCGAGGATCACAAACATCACACAGGACAGGAAAGAATGCACCACAAACAGTGAGGATCACAAACATCACACAGGACAGGAAAGAATGCACCACAAACAGCGAGGATCACAAACATCACACAGGACAGGCAGCATGGCTTTCATCTCTGAGCAAAGTCTGGCCACTACAAACAGCAAATGTTCAGCTGTGACATTTACCCTGTCACACGGTTCCATCTCTGAACAATGTCTGGCCACTACAAACAGCAAATGTTCAGCTGTGACATCTACCATGTCACAATGTCGGAATTTATCTGATCATTACAGCCACTTGTTAAAAACTCTGGAATCAATTTACCTGCTGTAAATTGTATAAAATGAAATTACACTTCATAAATTGTACTTCATGAAGTTCTGGAATATGTCCGATCTTAGTACATGTTACAAGTGGAGTGATGGCCTAGAGGTAACACGTCCGCCTAGGAAGCAAGAAAATCTGAGTGCGCTGGATCGAATCATGGCTCAGCCGCCAATATTTTATCCCCCTTAACTAGACCTTGAGTGGTGGTCTGGATGCTAGTCATTCGGATGAGACGATAAACCGAGGTCCCATGTGCAGCATGTACTTAACACAAGTAAAAGAACCCATGGCAACAAAAGGGTAGTTCCTGGCTAAATTCTGTAGAAAAATCCACTTCGATAGGAAAAACAACTAAAACTGCACGCAGGAAAAAATACAAAAAAATGGGTGGCGCTGTAGTATAGCGACGCGCTCTCCCTGAGGAGAGCAGCCCGAATTTCACACAGAGAAATCTATTGTGATAAAATGAAATACAAATACAACAAATACAAATAAAATAACCATTCAGCTCTGGGGTTTAGATGATTGTATGATTATTACAACAACTCACTGAGCTATGGGGGGTTTATCTGATCATTACAACAACCAACTCATAACACTCAATGATTCTGAGCAGAAGACGAGGACATCATTCATTTGCAGAGTCCCTGTGTTGTCTTGTTCAGTCAGCTTCATGCTGAATTTACAGAGTTGCTGTTAGCTCACACACAGCAGAAACACACACACACACACACACACACACACACACACACACACACACACACAGGGGGGGGCTGAGTTCCATTACTAACATGTATGTCCACAACCACGGTTACAATCCACACCACATACACATCAGTGCGATACGTCCACAACCACCAAGGTTACAGTCCATGTCACATACACATCAGTGCGATATGTCCACCACCATGGTTACACTCCACACCACATACACATCAGTGCGATATGTCCACAACCACCAAGGTTACAATCCACACCACATGCACATCAGTGCGGTATGTCCACCACCATGGTTACACTCCACACCACATGCACATCAGTGCGATATGTCCACAAGCATAATTACAGAACACGCAACATGCAGTGTCAGTGTCAGTGTCAGTGTCGGCACAAACCCCACTGAAATCCTGGTCAGCTGACTTCATCTCTCACCCATTTCTCCTCTGCCCTGCACTCATCTCCACTCTCCCCAGTGGTCTCCCCTACCTTCTCCCTGGTCTCCCCTCTCCCTGGTCTCTCATCTCATCTCATCTCGCTGATCTCTCCTCCTCTCTCCCTCTCCCTGGGCTCCCCTCTCCCTGGGCTCCCCTCTCATCTCCCTGGTCTCCCCTCTCCCTGGTCTCCCCTCTCCCTGGGCTCCCCTCTCCTCTCCCTGGTCTCTCCTCTCCTTGGTCTCCCCTCTCCCTGGGCTCCCCTCTCCCTGGTCTCCCCTCTCCCTGGTCTCCCCTCTCCCTGGGCTCCCCTCTCCTCTCCCTGGTCTCTCCTCTCCTTGGTCTCCCCTCTTCCTGGGCTCCCCTCTCCCTGGGCTCCCCTCTCATCTCCCTGGTCTCCCCTCTCCCTGGTCTCCCCTCTCCCTGGGCTCCCCTCTCATCTCCCTGGTCTCCCCTCTCCCTGGTCTCCCCTCTCCCTGGGCTCCCCTCTCCTCTCCCTGGTCTCTCCTCTCCTTGGTCTCCCCTCTCCCTGGTCTCCCCTCTCCCTGGTCTCTCCTCCCATCTCCCTGGTCTCTCCTCTCCCTGGTCTCCCCTCTCCCTGGTCTCTCCTCTCCCTGGGCTCCCCTCTCCTCTCCCTGGTCTCCCCTCTCCCTGGTCTCTCCTCTCCCTGGTCTCCCTCCTCTTTGGTCTCCCCTCTCCCTGGTCTCTCCTCTCCCTGGGCTCCCCTCTCCTCTCCTGGTCTCTCCTCTCCTGGTCTCTCCTCTCCCTGGTCTCTCCTCTCCCTGGGCTCCCCTCTCCTCTCCCTGGTCTCTCCTCTCCTGGTCTCTCCTCTCCTGGTCTCTCCTCTCCCTGGTCTCTCCTCTCCCTGGGCTCCCCTCTCCTCTCCCTGGTCTCTCCTCTCCTGGTCTCTTCTCTCCCTAGTCTCTTCTCTCCCTGGTCTTTCCTCCCCTCTCTCTGGTCTCCCCTCTCCCTGGTCTCCCCTCTCCCTGGTCTCTCCTCCCCTCTCCCTGGTCTCCCCTCTCCCTGATCTCTCCTCCCCTCTCCCTGGTCTCCCCTCTCCCTGGTCTCTCCTCCCCTCTCCCTGGTCTCCCCTCTCCCTGATCTCGCCTCCCCTCTTCCTGGTCTCCCCTCTCCCTGGTCTTTCCTCTCCCTGTTTCCCCAAGCACCATCACACAGTGAAGACACTGACACCAGCACTCAGGACACACCATCAACCACAGCCATCCAGGAACGTGTGCTGGGGGAAGAGGAAGGGGAAGGGTGGGGTGAGAAGAGAGTGGGTCAGACAACATGCATCACTCACCTTGTCATTATGCTGCAACATCAAACAACATACACACAGAGTTAATTAGTCAGTAATAAGACACTTCGTCACGGCCAACAGATCATCATCATGTTCAATCTACAATCAGGTCACAAGAACTAACAATTAGGTCATGGCCAACAGGTCTTCATCATGCTGAATCCATATTCAGGTCAGAAAAAAATGACAACTCGGCCGCGGCCTCATGTTCAATCCACAATCAGGTCATGAGAACTAGCAACTAGGTCAAGTCCTCATGCTCAACCCACAATCAGGACACAAGAACAACTATGTCATTGCCAACAGATCATCACCATGTTCAATTTAAAATCAGGTCAAAAGAACAAATAGGTCAAAGGCTCATGCTTAATCCACAATCAGGTCATAAGAACAACCAGACCAAGCACTTGTGCTCAGTCCACAGTCAGGTCATAGGAGCTAACAACCCAAAGTCCAGTCAGAAGAATTAATAACTAGGTCAAGGCCTCATGCTCAATCCACAATCAGGTCATAAAAGCTAACAACTAGGTCATGGCCTCATCCTCAGTCCAGACACTGGTCATAAGTGCTTACAGCTAGGTCAAGGTCTCATGTTCAACACACAATCAGGTCACAAGAGCTAACATACAGGTCAAGTTCTCATGCTCCATGCACAACCAAGTCACAAGAACTAAACTAGGTCAAGGTTAACCTGTCCTCATTATGCTGATTTCACATGCTGTCAGCCACACACCAACTGTTCATCACACACTGTCTCACTGTGATCAATTACCTGATAACATTCTCATTATCAGTCAGCAAGTAACAAGATGACAACACAACAAAGTGATCATGCTGATGCACCAAACAACAAGACAAACAACACACAGTGGTGCTGTGTTCGGGGCCAATACTTGCCTGTTCCTCCTCCTCCTGTCAACAGGCAACACAGGGGGACACCATTAACACAAACACACCACACCCCTCTCCACTCACACCCCTCACAGCGGTTCACGTCTTCCCCAACCACACACTATCAGGGGTCACACTGTCTTCAGGTCATAAGAACTAACAACTAGGTCAAGGTCTCAACTTCAATCCACAATCAGGTCACAAGAGCAAATCCAAAAAACTAGGTCATAGCCAACAGATCATCGTCATGCTTAATCCACAATCAGGCCACAAAAAGTAATTATAGGTCATGGTCAACAGAACTACATCATGCTCATTCCTCGGTCAGGTCACAAAATCAAACGACCAGCTCATGACCCCATGCCCAATCCACAATCAAGACGTAAGAACTATCCACTTGCTCAAGTCCTAATGCACCATCCACAATCAGGTCCAAAGAACTAACAACTAGGTCAAAGCCCCATGCTCAATCCATAATCAGGTCATAAGAGCTAACAACTTGGTCAAGGGCTCATGCTAAATCCACAATAAGGTCACAGGGGTTAACAACTAGGTCACAGCTAACCTGTCCTCATTATGCTCACTTCACATGCTGTCAGCCACAACCAAACTGTTCATCACACGCTGTCTCACTTGATCTGTCTTCACTCAGCCTCTTCCCAGAATAACGATCAAAATATTTGTTATAAAACCTAACTTGGTCATTAACGACCATAATCTGACTGTGATCAATCACTTAATTACTGTTATGGTTGCCACAAGCAAACAACTGACTTTGATCAATTACCTGATAACATGCTCATTATCAGTCAGCTAGTAACAAGA
Organism: Babylonia areolata; assembly: GCF_041734735.1. NCBI lineage: Eukaryota > Metazoa > Mollusca > Gastropoda > Neogastropoda > Buccinidae > Babylonia > Babylonia areolata. The sequence continues at coordinate 6,340,998 of NC_134898.1, read as the reverse complement.
TGACAACACAACAAAGTGATCATGCCAATGCACCAAACAACAAGACAAACAACACACAGTGGTGCTGTGTTCGGGGCCAATACTTGCCTGTTCCTCCTCCTCCTGTCAACAGGCAACACAGGGGGACACCATTAACACAAACACACCACACCCCTCTCCACTCACACCCCTCACAGCGGTTCACGTCTTCCCCAACCGCACACTATCAGGGGTCACACTGTCCTCAAACGAAACACTCAGCCAGCAGACCAGCACAAGCACAATCGTCAGAAAAAACGTCGACAAACACATGGACCACAGCAGTTCATCTCCACCACAGGCTGTGTTCACAGCTTGTTGCAGGCATGCTGACAGACACTGTGCACACTGTCTCACTGACTGAAGTCACACACACACACTGATGACAAAGAACAACTCTAACCACCAGACACAGGGAATGCAGTGACCACACAGCGGAGGGGGTCAGTGACTCACCGTGGTGGCGCCCAGCCCGGTGCTGGAGGCCATCTGATGGAAGTTGACCGGCAGGGAGAACTCCACGCGGGTGTGCGACAGCTGCAGCGGCTGGCGCAGGGCGGTGGCAATGACGTGTTTCCGGGGCGTTGCCACGGTGAAGGGCTGGGGTCGAGGGTTGACGATGTGCTGGATGCTGTTTTTGTTGGAGGGGGCGGGGGTGGGGGGGAAGGGGGTGGGGGCCGGGGAGGGGGCGCCAAGGTGGTTGATGGTGACCGGCATGATGAAGTCGTAGGCTGCCACCTGCACACCTCAACCAAGGTCACCAAGGTCACAGAGTTGTGTGGGTGCAGTTGAACACAACTCTTAATGATGCACTGGTACTCTTTGGATTTGACAACAAAGCAAAATCTGATGGATGTTTTTTCACATGTAATTACTGATAGCCAAATTATTTGTATGCAAATGTAGACTAAACAAACTAAAGCCAACTCTGTAAATGTTCATTAAAGATCTTAAACAGATACATGAAGTTAACAAGTATGTTTTGAAAACAACACATTTGTTCAGAAAGGGGCACCACTCACACGCATTGTACAGGACCAAGCTTTCCAATGTCAAAAGGAATCAGTGTACACGTCCATGAACAGTTATTATTCTGCCTGTGATCTTTTCTCGTTCAACGATCAATGTTCAGAGCACTTCCCAATGTATAAATTGTACTACATTTTGTGCACCTTTGTCTGAACAAAAACTGCTAAAAAAAGATATATCAAAAAACACCCCAGGGTCTGGGCTCTAAAAAAAGCATGACCAGTGAGTTGGGTGACATGAAGTAGGTGCTAACGTGAGATGGCCTTAGTGGTCGGCCATGCTCTAAGCACCATAATTTGATTTAATTTGATTTGAGTGAGCTGGGTTTATGCCAATGTCAGACAGTAGTTCCTCTTTATTTTTCTTCCTTTTTTTTTTTTTTTATTCAGCAGACTATGGTGTAGTGTATATAGTCAGTCAGCAGGCTTTGACACCTGCTTGAAACAGCACAGGTGTTACAGGGAACTTCTTCTTCTTCTGCGTTCACTCGTATGCACACGAGAGGGCTTTTACGTGTATGACCGTTTTTACCCCGCCATGTAGGCAGCCATACTCCGTTTTCGGGGGTGTGCATGCTGGGTATGTTCTTGTTTCCATAACCCACCAAACGCTGACATGGATTACAGGATCTTTAACGTGCGTATTTGATCTTCTGCTTGCATAAACACACGAAGGGGGTTCAGGCACTAGCAGGTCTGCACATATGTTGACTGCCTGGGAGATCGTAAAAGTCTCCACCCTTTACCCACCAGGCGCCGTCACCGTGATTCAAATCCGGGACCCTCAGATTGACAGTCCAACGCTTTAACCACTCAGCTATTGCGCCGTCATTACAGGGAACAGAAGGGGACAGTGTCTGACCTCCTGAGGGATGAAGAGCAGCTCCCCATCTATCTTGTCGTTGGGGGCCAGGGTGACGGAGCCCATGCCTGGATTCAGCAGGTGGTAGTGGTGGTGCTCTGGTGACACAGCACAGCCATCACCATCACACACATACAAACACACACACATACATACATACATACACACACACACACACACACACACACACACACATACACACAAAACAAACACATACACACACACACACACAACAAACACACACACACACACAAAACACACACACACACACACACACACACACACACACACACACACACAAAACACACACATACACATATACACACACACACATACTTAAACACACAAAAAACAACAACACACACACGCACAGACACACACACGCACGCACACACACGCACGCACGCGCGCACACACACACGCACACGCACGCACACACACACACACACACACACACACACCTGGTGTCTGGAATCCTGGGAAGTTGAGGGTGAAGTCTCCGTAGCGAGTCAGGTCAAACTCCAGCTTGCAGCGCGTGTTGCCCTGCAGACAGGCAGAGGTCAACCCACATACCTTTGTGACTTACTGTCTATCTAGAATCCCTCTGTTCCCACATACCTCAGTGACTAACTTGTCTATACACCCTCTGTACCCACAAGCCTTAGTGAGGAAATGTCTGTCTAGAATCCCTCTGTTCCCACATACCTCTGACTAACTGTCTATCTAGAATCCCTCTGTTCCCACATACCTCTGACTAACTGTCTATCTAGAATCCCTCTGTTCCCACATACCTCAGTGACTTACTGTCTATCTAGAATCCCTCTGTTCTCACATACCTCAGTGACTTACTGTCTATCTAGAATCCCTCTGTTCCCACATACCTCAGTGACTTACTGTCTATCTAGAATCCCTCTGTTCCCACATACCTCAGTGACTTACTGTCTATCTAGAATCCCTCTGTTCCCACATACCTCAGTGACTTACTGTCTATCTAGAATCCCTCTGTTCTCACATACCTCAGTGACTTACTGTCTATCTAGAATCCCTCTGTTCCCACATACCTCAGTGACTTACTGTCTATCTAGAATCCCTCTGTTCCCACATACCTCAGTGACTTACTGTCTATCTAGAATCCCTCTGTTCCCACATACCTCAGTGACTTACTGTCTATCTAGAATCCCTCTGTTCCCACATACCTCAGTGACTGTCTATCTAGAATCCCTCTGTTCCCACATACCTCAGTGACTTACTGTCTATCTATTATCCCTCTGTTCCCATATACCTCAGTGACTTACTGTCTATCTAGAATCCCTCTGTTCCCACATACCTCAGTGACTAACTGTCTATCTAGAATCCCTCTGTTCCCACATACCTCAGTGACTTACTGTCTATCTAGAATCCCTCTGTTCCCACATACCTCTGACTAACTGTCTATCTAGAATCCCTCTGTTCCCACATACCTCAGTGACTTACTGTCTATCTAGAATCCCTCTGTTCCCACATACCTCAGTGACTTACTGTCTATCTAGAATCCCTCTGTTCCCACATACCTCAGTGACTTACTGTCTATCTAGAATCCCTCTGTTCCCACATACCTCAGTGACTGTCTGTCTAGAATCTTTCTGTTCTCACATACCTCAGTGACTTACTGTCTATCTATTATCCCTCTGTTCCCATATACCTCAGTAACTTACTGTCTATCTAGAATCCCTCTGTTCCCACATACCTCAGTGACTAACTGTCTATCTAGAATCCCTCTGTTCCCACATACCTCAGTGACTGTCTATCTAGAATCCCTCTGTTCCCACATACCTCATCAGCTTACTGTCTATCTATAATCCTTCTGTTCCCACATACCTCAGTGACTTACTGTCTATCTATAATCCCTCTGTTCCCACATACCTCATTAGCTTACTGTCTATCTAGAATCCCTCTGTTCCCACATACCTCAGTGACTTACTCTCTATCTAGAATCCCTCTTAAGCTTTACTCTGCTGCTTCCAGAGTGCTGACTGTTCCATGAAGAAAGGAAACAGGGGAACTGACAGACAGGGGAGCAGGGAATTGAAAGACAGGGGAACTGGGAACTGACAGACAGGGGAACTGGGAACTGACAGACTGGGGAACAGGGAATTGAAAGACAGGGGAACTGGGAACTGACAGACAGGGGAACTGGGAACTGACAGACTGGGGAACAGGGAACTGACAGACAGGGGAACTGGGAACTGACAGACAGGGGAACAGGGAACTGACAGACTGGGGAACAGGGAACTGACAAAAACAGGGGAACTGACAGACAGGGGAACAGGGAACTGACAGACAGGGGAACTGGGAACTGACAGATAGGGGAGCAGGGAACTGACAGACAGGGGAACTGGGAACTGACAGACAGGGGAACAGGGAACTGACAGACAGGGGAACTGGGAACTGACAGATAGGGGAGCAGGGAACTGACAAAAACAGGGGAACTGGGAACTGAAAGACAGGGGAACAGGTGTTATAGTGTGCCAGCAGTGTCACCCCCACCACCCACACTCTGTCCCCTCCCCCCTCCCCACCCCTCCTTCTTATCTCCCTTCCCGCTCCGTCCAAAGCCCAGTCTTTGAGGTTGCGCCGACACCCGCGCCACCCTCCCTCCTCACCCCTACTCCCTAGTCGGCCCTCTTTGGTCAGCGACGCAGCGTCACCTGCCCCAGCTATAGGAACACATGCAGTTACGTGATGTCTGCCGCGATCCCCGTGCTGAGCAGAACATCCCGTGTGGCGGCCCGTCTTTCAAGTCATTCCCCATCTCCCCTCCACGAACGCAACTGACGTAGATGGCGGGACTTCGGAACGAAAGCTAGGGAGAATTTATGCTAATGCGAACTTTGATCAAGCCGGCTAACAGGCCGAGAGTTGTATTGTCCTGTCTCCCCAATCTCTTTGTGACGTAAATGGGTGAACTTGTCATCATAGAATGTGTATAGACAAGTGGGTTGAATTGTAGCGAATCAGATCAATCTGTTGAATTGGACGAATTGGGATCAAGCAGTGAATCTGTCAGTCATTCACATAGTGTCACTAGGACAAGCAAAGATTGGTTATTTCAGTTCAGCTAGTTGGGGGAGTGAGGGTTGTAGCTTGGATTAGTATACACAGTATGTTGTGGGAAGGGATAAAACCAGTCAGCACAGCCAGTTCTTAGCTGTCTCCCAGAAGAACTGACTGATCAGTGATGTCAGGAACAAGGAAATCCCTCTAGGGCTGTGAGTACACAACTTGTAATGGTTTTATGTTATGTTGATAACTTAATTGTGTTGGGAAACTATGTTTTATGTCAGTGGACAGCCAGTTTAAGTTGATCTTGTGGCTTGTGGAAAGAAAAGGGGTTAATGTGTGAAAGCTACCCACTGAGAGAAGTACTGGCCTAAATCTTTTGAGTCCCCCCCCCCCACCCCACCCCCCGCCCTTTCTATTTGGTTACAGATATCTTGTTCTATATTTTTGATGTATTACTTACTTGTTTTGTATATAGTAGGTGGTGTTGGTTCAGTGTGAACTGAACAGATCTATAGGATAACACATTGTCAGTGTGTGTTGAGGGTTTTTTCATGTGTGTGTGCACATGGGGGTAACAGCAAGTGTTGTGGAACACATGTTTGATTTGTTGGTAGTTGTGGTAACATGTGTAGGAGTTGTGCTTTGTGTCAGTGGTTTACTTTGTTCAGACAAAGTGGGAAGGAACATTGTAATGTGATTAGTGAGTTGGAAACTATGAGAGCATTGAGGGTCAGTGCTATGTTGTTGCACGTTGCTGTTTATCAGAGATATGTTGGAAGTAATAATTTCCTTACATGTACTTGTGTCAGTTGGACACTTTGTGAAGGCAAAGAGAATTTGTTTGGTAATGGTAACACACAGTTGAGTTGAATGATGGGTAACATGAGTTGGAACACAGGGTTGTATTGGTCAGTGATATGTTTTGTACACAGTATGGTAATTGGTATGTCACTGGTGGTGGCAGGTAAGCTTGATGAAGCTTGTATTACCTCACATAGATATATATGTGAGAAGAGTGCATACTGGTGAACATGTGATGAAAGGTGCTGAGAGGGTATAGGCCTTTCATGTCAGTGATGTCAGGATATTTAGAGATTTTACCTGACCTGGGTTTTGGTTGTGTGTTTGTGTTCCAGGTGTGCTGCTTATAGGTGCTGCTTTCGGTGTAGGATGATCTTGTTACTGTGCGCTGCTTGTAGGGAGTACTTGAAGTAGGCAGTGTGTGCTGCCTTAGTGTGTGATGCTTTTGCTAAGTAGGGTGAACTGCTTAGTGTGTGTGCTGTATTGTAAAGTAAACACTCTATAAAAACCACTCCATGTGGCCCTGCTATTGATGTGAGGAGAGAGTGAGTGAGTGCATCATTAGTTGATCCCATATCCTCCCTGCATAACTCCCCTCTCTCTTTCTAAGAGAATCGAACCACACACTCTCTCTCAAACAACACCTTTTTACACAGGGAACTGACAAAGACAGGGGAACAGGGAACTGGCAGACAGGGGAACAGGGAACTGACAAAGACAGGGGAACAGGGAACTGGCAGACAGGGGAACAGGGAACTGACAAAGACAGGGGAACAGGGAACTGGCAGACAGGGAAACAGGGAACTGACAAAGACAGGGGAACAGGGAACTGACAAAGACAGGGGAACTGACAGACAGGGGAACTGACAGACAGGGGAACAGGGAACTGGCAGACAGGGGAACAGGGAACTGACAAAGACAGGGGAACTGACAGACAGGGGAACAGGGAACTGAAAGGCAGGGGAACAGGGAACTGACAAAGACAGGGGAACTGACAGATAGGGAAACAGGGAACTGACCTTGTTGATCATTTTGAAGGGAATCATGGAGCGAGAGCCGCAGTACACACCTCCAAAGTTGAAACTGGACTGTCAACACAAATATCACACTGTGTCAAAACACACACACACACACACTGAGATCCACACACAACACCCACCCCCACCCCTCCCACCCTCCCACACACACACATACAAAACCACACACAACACACAGACACACTCACACCTTGCCCCTCTCCCCCACACACACCCTACACACATTTCCAAACACACCCCTCACCACTCACAGAGCCTTCCCTCCACACAGACACACACACACACACACCTCCACCCCACACCCACACCCACACCCCCTATGCCCACATCCCTCCACCACCATCACCTCACATCTACACACCCCTCACCACACACACAACTCTCCCTACACACACACATGCACACACACACACCTCCTCTCTCTCTCTCTCTCTCACACACACACACACACACACATGCACACACACACACACTTCCTCTCACACACATACACACACACACATATCCCTCCTCACACACACACATATCCCTCCTCACACACACACACACACACATATCCCTCCTCTCACACACACACACACACACACATATCCCTCCTCACACACACACACACACATCCCTCCTCACACGCACACACACACACACACACACATAGACATTAAACTGAAGAAAACACATATCCCTCCTCATACACACACACACACACACACACACACACGTCCCTACACACACACACACACACACACACACCCCATGCCCATGTCCCTCCCATTACCACCACCACCACCCACACACACACCCCTCACCACACACACAACCCTACCCCCTCACACCCCCTCCCCCACACACACCTCCACCCCACCCCCAGACAGAACGGAGGGACTGACCACGTCAATGTCCACCTCCGGAGCCTCCACGGTGCCCCCCATCCTGAGCTCCATCACCTTGCCGCCCTTGATGGCCACCTGCACCCGCGTGTCAAACTTCAGGATGGCCTCCGGGGTCAAGGACACGCGCAGCTCCGCGCTGCCCCCCACCGGCACCACGCCGTGCACCGGGGTCACCGTCAGCCCAGGGAAGGGGTTCGAGTCCAGCACCTGATGGATGCATCGTTCAGGTGACATACATACATACACCTATGTTGCTTACATTGTTCAGATAAAATATATACACCTACACCTGACAGTTTGGATACACACATGTTTTGTGTATGTGTGTGTGTGTGTGTGTGTGTGTGTGTGTGTGTGTAATTATGTAATACGTGTTGTCTCTGAATCTGTTTTATATTACTGTGCGCTAAATCATTATTTTTCTTCTTCTTTCTTTTGTGAGTTATTGTCCGTGCGTGCGCGTGTGTTTGATGTTTATTGTAAAGCACTTTGAGCTCTCTTTAAGGGAGGAAAGTGCTCAACAGATGTCCATTATTATTATTATTATACATCATTCAGGTGACATGCATACACCTACACCCGACACGTTAGATACATAGTTCAGGTAACATACATACACCTACACCCGACACATTGGATACATCGTTCAGGTGACATACATACACCTACACCCAACACGTTGGATACATTGTTCAGATGACATACATACACCTACACCTGACACGTTGGATACATCGTTCAGGTGACATACATACACCTACACCCGACACGTTGGATACATAGTTCAGGTGACATACATACACCTACACCTGACACATTGGATACATCATTCAGGTGACATACATACACCTACACCTGACACGTTGGATACATCGTTCAGGTGATATACATACACCTACACCCGACACGTTGGATATATAGTTCAGGTAACATACGTACACCTACACCTGACACGTTGGATACATCGTTCAGGTGACATACATACACCTACACCCAACACGTTGGATGCATCGTTCAGGTAAAATACACGCACATACACCTGACACATTGCTTACATCGTTCAGGTAACATACATACACCTACACCCGACACGTTTCTTACATTGTCCACATACCATGCATACACCTACTACACCTGACACATTGCTTACATTGTTCAGGTAACATATATATACACCTACAAATGAATTTCTCTTTTTTAGAGACAATAATTATAGTATTCTGTTTTCTGTATTCTGACACAGAGACACATGCTCGTGTGTGTGTATGTGTTTGTGTGTGTGTGTGTGTGTGTGTGTGTGTGTGTTTATATTATTTCTATTTGATTAACATGTTACTGTAAAGCACTTTGAGAGGTGTGAAAGTGCTACATATAAACGTGCTGTCATCATGTAACTCATAGTCATTCGGATGAGACGATAAACCGAGGTCCCGCGTGCAGCATGCACTCAGCGCATGTAAAAGAACCCATGGCAACAAAAGGGTTGTTCCTTGCAAAATTCTGTAGAAAAATCCACTTTGATAGGAAAAGCAAATAAAACTGCATGCAGGAAAAAATACAAAAAAATGGGTGGCGCTGTAGTGTAGTGACGCGCTCTCCCTGGGAAGAGCAGCCCGAATTTCACACAGAGAAATCTGTTGTGATAAAATGAAATACAAATACAAATAAACAAACTGCGGCCGCCCCTGACCTGAAAGTAGGCGTGGTTCTGGCCCGAGTTCTGCAGCAAGGCCACCTTGGTGGTGGTCAGGTTGACCGGCACCGCCCCGAAGATGATGCGACTGTCCACAAAGCTGACCGCTGTCGATCCCAGCTGTTACACACACACACACACAAATCCATCAATGTGCGTCTGTGCAACACTGAAGCCTGACTGAATGACTATGGAAACCACACTTAGAAGGCAGCTGTCAGTATGCTCCACCCAGGTAGGCAGCCTGTTGTGCAAATGACTCTGTGTTTGTTCAGTGTCTAAAGCTTGGTGTGTGACTGAGGACAGGCACGATATAAGTGTTAATGATAACTATCACCTTCACATCAGAGGACAGCGCACAACCAGCCGCCGTGGTGAAGTGGTTAGCGTCGCGGACTGATGATGGCTGGGAGAACAAAGGTTCGAATCCCAGAGGAGGTAGGTTTTTCGGCCTGTGGCCGGCTCCTACCCAGAGTTGAGTGTGTTGTGGGCTTAAATGGGGAGACTGGGATCACACAGTCGAGTGTCATCCACTTCAAGGATGCGTCTTTGGGTGTGTTGCTCTAATTACCTGACCAACACTGCAAGTGTCTGTATCTCTCGGGCCTGGTTAACGCCGGGATATCATTATGACAGGAAGCGTAGAGTACAGCCTTGTCACACAGTCCCAAACCAAAATGGACCTCCATAGCAACATCGTCATCGTCATCCTCCTCCTCCTTCATCGTCATCAATATAAACAACACAGTCTCAAAATCTGTGGCCTTTCATCCCCTGTTCTCATGGTGACCTCAGTTTCGATACCCCTCCACTTCTGTGCTT
>NC_134898.1:6313305-6325805 GCF_041734735.1 Babylonia areolata | reverse complement strand
GACTAGGAGTCGCGATGATCGATTAGCGCGGACGGTGCTGGAGATACGTCGAGATGTCCGTCGGGCTCAGTGTAGGATCGACTGAGCTTGGGGAGGGTCTCAGAGTGCGTCAATCGTTCTGAGTCGGAGCACGATCGTGTCGGAGATGTGAGCTCGAGGACGACTGAGAGTAGCATGGATGTGGGGGAGTGAGTCGCATTGGAGTATGATGCGAGAGTCTCGTCGCGCGAGGATTCGAGCTCCATCTCGTCGCTTGGTCTCTAGCCCGTTAGGCTCACGGAGAGCACTGGTGAGCAGGTAGTAGTGACTGCGCGGAGCTGAGGGGCTAGGGGCATCTAGATGGTCGAGGCCCGTACGATGAGAGAGGTCTCCCTAGAGGTTGGTCCGAGAGCATGGACTGAGAGTGATAGACGAGGGTGGGGAGATTAGGTCGGGACGCGCTGATAGACATGCCGGTGTGCGAGTGAGTCCATCGGTCAGAATGGCGTTGGAACGTGTCATCGGCTGGAGCGAGCAAGGAGCGTGAGTAAAAGGTCGGGAGACCTGGAAGAGCGTGGACGTACTTGCTACCTCGAAGGGTTGATCGACGTACTCTGATAACTTCGCGATTGGATCGAATTGTCAGTGTCTATGCTCTCTGCTTCAGGGTAGGTTCCGATATGTCCGCAGTGTGTGAGCTGAGAACGTTCCTGTGGCTGGTCATTCTGTAGTAAGTTTGCTACGTTGAGAGGATATCTGCATCTGGACTGTATCTCCAGTCTGATGGTTGATTGAGAGTATCGGATTGCGGAGTTTCTCTCGTTGCAGTATATTTTTCGATGCGACTTTCGCGATTAGAGAGTATCTTTTTTTGCAGTGTTCTGAGTAGAGTTCTTTCTCTTGCCGTATTCATTTTCTGATGCTGAAGTCGGGTTGGCGCCGCGCTTGTGTGTAGATCTTCGTTGAGAGAGCGAGAGTCGTCGTTTGAGACTGAGTAGGGGGACTCTGCTAGCGAGGTAGCTCGTTGAGACTCAAATCGTTCGGTAGGATGTGCGCTCTAGGGGTTATTCTGAACTTAGAATGGGTTTCCGTGCGAGAGTGTTTGCACTCCGAGGGAGGAGCTTCATGAGCTAGGGGCAAGCGAGAACATAGCTATGGGTGAGTATCGTCTGGTCTGGAGGCAGTGGACTAGCTAGAACGGCGGTGCGTGGAGCTATAAGCGCGGATGGATCCAGCGCTGACGGGGTGAGAGAGTATGGCGTGTGTCGATGTCGTGGCGAGAGGATTTGGAGGGTCAGGCTCAGTTGGGTGGTGAGTAGAGCGCCGTAGAGGCAGTAGACGAGCGGGCGTTGTAGAGAGATAGCGCTGGGTAGAGGTCGACGACTGAGTTTGTGGTCTACGAGGTGTGCTGGCGAGTAGGTGGTAGTCAGCGTTCGTTGTTCGTTCTTGCGTGGGCTGATGCGTGAGCCGTAGGATGCTTCCTTCGGGTGATGCAGTTGCGTTTATCTACTCTAGTGGCGGTCTGTGATGTGCGACTCTTCTTACTTGAGTCCTGAGGGTACCTTGTTCTTTTTTCTTTATTGCTGTTCGTTGAGGTGTAGGTGCAGCGTGTGCTGCTCGGATCGTATGATTAAGGTGCACTGCAGGAGTGCAGCGTGCTGACGCTGATGTGGGTGTGCTGTGCGAGAGCTTTAGGCGGGGGTCATGTTGGATCTGTGGTGCTTGCGGAGTATTAGAGTATGATCTCTCTCGCTGTAGGTTGTCAGCGGTCCGTTGAGCGGAGAGCAGTGCAAGCTCGGTGTTCATGCTGCTTCGAGATTGATGAAGGGTTCTCGTCATTGTCAGCATCATGCGATGTGCTGGTGATCGAGAATTTCTAGGTACTTCGTGTCTCGTCGCGGTAGTAGGGCGTCAGGCTTGAATATCGTGAGGGTGGTTGTGTAGTACTGCGTCTGACGGTTGGGTAGGGAGCGCAAGAGGTGGCGAGTTACGTTTACTCTCGATGCTAGGACTGCGTATGCGCGTCAGATGAGATGTCTGGGAGAGTGCGTGAGAGAGATGAGATTGGCTCTGCGATAACCCAAGTGTTCCTGGCCAGGGCGGATAGCTAGAGGCGGTCGCCCCTGGAATGCCGTTCCCACACCAGGGTTGAACCGCGTGATCTGCTGTAGTTCACCCCGCCCTGGCCACCCCCCCGAACCCTAACCACCACACCACCCACCACACAACCACCAACTCGCGGCTGAACATGCCCCCCCCCCCCCCCCCCCCCCCCCCCCCCCCCACCCCCCCCCCCCACCCACCCCCAACCCCAAACCAACACACACACACACACCACAACCACACACACACATCCCAACACACACACACACAGAATGGCCAGAACAACAGACGGAGTCCAGGGAAGGACAGAAGAAAGAGGTTTCAGTTTCCATTGATTTGTTGGGTTGTTTCACGGCATGCGTTCACCCTTTTGCTGAACTGCGATGAACACTGTCACGTATGGTCATTGGCCAGAGCACTGTGTCAAAGGGCAGGCAACAGTGCCAAAGGGCAGATGACTGTAGCCCCACACCAGAGGGCAGACAGGTGAGAGGTTTACCTGCATCGTAGGGCAGACAGGTGAGAGGTTTATTTACCTGCATCAGAGGGTGTGGTTTACCTGCATTGTAGGGCAGACAGGTGAGAGGTTTACCTGTACCATAGGGCGTGGTTTACCTGCATTATAGGGCAGACAGGTGAGAGGTTTACCTGTATCATAGGGCGTGGTTTACCTGCATTATAGGGCAGACAGGTGAGAGGTTTACCTGTATCATAGGGCGTGGTTTACCTGCATTAGAGGGTGTGGTTTACCTGCATCATAGGGCAGACAGGTGACAGGTTTAGCTGCATCAGAGGGCAGTGGTTTACCTGCATGGTAGGGCAGACAGGTGAGTGGTTTACCTGCATGGTAGGGCAGACAGGTGAGAGGTTTACCTGCATCAGAGGGCAGTGGTTTACCTGCATCGTAAGGCAGACAGGTGAGAGGTTTACCTGCATCAAAGGGCAGTGGTTTACCTGCATCGTAGGGCAGATAGGTGGGAGGTTTACCTGCATCAGAGGGCAGTGGTTTACCTGCATCAGAGGGCAGACAGGTGAGAGGTTTACCTGCATCAGAGGGCAGTGGTTTACCTGCATCAGAGGGCAGACAGGTGAGAGGTTTACCTGCATCAAAGGGCAGTGGTTTACCTGCATCAGAGGGCAGACAGGTGAGAGGTTTACCTGCATCAAAGGGCAGTGGTTTACCTGCATCAGAGGGCAGATAGGTGGGAGGTTTACCTGCATCAGAGGGCAGTGGTTTACCTGCATCAGAGGGCAGACAGGTGGGAGGTTTACCTGCATCAGAGGGCAGGCCCGGGGAAGGTCGAAGGACCAGACTGTCGGTGGACAACTCCAGCCCCACCGGCACCACCTCCGCCGTCACTGTCACGTGGTTCTTGTACAGCTTGTTGATGGTGTAGGTCACTGACCTGTCACACACAGTATCCTTCATCACACTTCTCTTTCTGTGGGAGGGGAGGGGAGGGGAGGGGAGGGGGAGGTATGTGTGTGTAGATGGTCAATGCAGCTGTGGTCAGCCTTGTTCTCAAATACCAATCCATCTGTACAGACAGGCAGACAACTTTGGAAGACACTGGTCAATGAGAAACATTCCTGTTAACATAGTTGTCACATTGTGTAACTGATCACAACAATCATCAGTGCTAACTGGTGACAACAATAATCAATACTACCTCGTGGTTACAACAATAATCAGTGCTAACTGGTGGTTACAACAAAAATCAGTGCTAACTGGTGCTTACAACAATAATCAATACTAACTGGTGGTTACAACAATAATCAGTGTTATCTGGTGGTTACAACAATAACCAATACTAACTGGTGGTCACAACAGTAATCAGTGCTAACTGGTGGTTACAACAATAACCATTACTAACTGGCCATAAAAATAATCAGGTAATCTATCGGTCTAGTTTCAAAGTCACAATGTAAAACATTTACAAATGTTTTTCAACAAATACTGTTTATCTTAAAATCATCAAAGAAACATCATCCCATCTAACATGAGCATATTGGTTTTACATACACACACACGCACACCTGACTCCACACCATATACACACACCACACCACACCACACCATCCCACACCACACTACACCACTCTACACACACACACACACACACACATGCGCACGCACGTGCACGTACACGTGCATGCACATGCACACATACAAAGGACTAAAAAGACCAAAAAAATTATATCTAATGTTATCTATAAAACAAACAAGAGAGGCAAGGCCTTCAAGACCCACTTGTGATACACTTAAAAAAAACAATAAATAAATAAATTTAATCGTTAAAATGTGTTCTGTATTTGTTATTATAAAGTTTCGGGTTTAAAAAAAAAAGGGCCTGAGCATAGATTCGAACCCGGTATGTTCGGATGGGAAAAAATTGTCTTACTCACTGCACTATTGTGGATCCATGAATGACGTTCAAAAATGAACATTCAAACATGCTTTTTTAAGGGCGATAAATTGATTGTTGTATTTGAAGTGAAAACGCTGTTTAAATCATATTATTTTGGTGTATCTCGGGCATTTAAAATTTTTTTTAAGAGCAGTTAAGAATTCTTTAAAGTCCACGGTAAAGGAGACATGGCTATCGCCACAATCACACTGCAACATTTTGCCGTTTTTCTCTGGATCTAGATAGATGTACAATTAGTTGCACCTGCCGGGAAAGTATGGTCCGGTCGATTCAGTTTCTCTTTTATGTTCATTCTAGTTAACTGAGTATCCACTTTAAAAGATTCATATGATATAGTCTGTGTAAACTGTATGTGTTCTGTCCAGAATTTGTATTTCTTTCCATTTAATTGCAAACAAGAAAATCGAGGTCACATCATCCACTCCCTAAGCATTGCCAATGCCACTGCAACTGGGATTCAGTGATATGGTGTTTTCGGAATAATAATAATAATAATGGTATTTATATAGCGCTGGATCTTGTGCAGAGACAAATCAAAGCGCTTTTGCACCAGTCATTCACACACATGCATAACTCTAAAACTGTAGAAACTAAAGACAAGGAAAGGGCAGGCAAGGGAGGCTATTTTGGGAAGAGGTGGGTTTTAACGCCAGACTTGAAAGAGCTGAGTGTGGAGACTTGACGAAGCGAAAAAGGAAGTTCATTCCAATCGCAAGGTCCAGAAACAGAGAAAGAACGGCGGCCAACAGTTGAGTGTTTGAATCTGGGTATGCGTAAACAGAGTGGATCCGAAGCCGATCGTAGTGAGCGAGATGGAGTGTAGAGGTGAAGGCAGCCGCAGAGATAGGAAGGGGCAGTTTTGTGAATGCATCTATAACATAGAGTGCTGATCTTGTACTTTATTCGGTGTGAGACAGGGAGCCAGTGGAGATGTTGCAAAAGAGGAGTGATGTGCTCAGATCTTTTCTTTCTGAGGACGAGTCGGGCAGCCCAGAAATGGCCTCAACGAAATAAACCATTAATGATACGGGAAACACGGCTTAATTCGGGAGACTTACAAACTCTTATTGGTATGACTGTGAAGATTGTTTCCTACAATTTTTAAGCCAAATTTGGTACTGATGGACAAAGAATTTCCAGAGAAAATGACAAATGTTAAAGTTTACCACGGACACACACACACACACACACACACACACACACACACACCGGGCTATAACACAGACTCACTTTGTTTACACAAGTGAGTCAAAAATAAATGTATGCATAATCTATTATTTCGCAAAGACTAGGCATCTGCAACAGTTCACACAATGAAGCAACTATACATCATAAGCACAAATGCACACACACACACACACATGTATACACACACCTACCAAACTTCTCTTCCACACACACACACACACACACACACACACCACACACACACACACAACACACACAAACACACATGCATGCACACACACACACATGCACACATGTACACACAAACACACACACACACACACAGACTCACACACACACACACACACAGAGCTTATTTCCTAGTCAGCACAGACATATCAACATAATCTGCTGATCAAAGAAAAGTAAAAGCACAACATCAAAACTAAACTATCAAATTTTCTTTCTGAATAAGCTACCACCACCCCCACCACCCACACCCACCTGCACCTGTCACAACAGCTCAACAACACCCCCGACACCATTGCCACATGTTCCATCACACACAAGTGCTTAACTCACTCCGGACAAATAGTTCTCTCCCTTGCTTTTCCATACAGACGACCCATTTGTTAGGGTAAGGAAAAAAATCACCAAAAAATACAAAACATGAAGTAACTGAATGAAACTCCCTGTACTTGACCCACTGACCCCTCTCCTCATGTCATGTGAACACCCACTCCCCTCCCTCTTCACTGCTCTCAGAAGCTGAGTCACTGTCAGTACCTACTTGCCAGTAGCTTTCTTCACTGCAGATACTTTATTCAACGTCTTCATCATCTTCGTCATGTTGAAACTTTCAGTTAGAAGCATTTCAATCACTTCAGCAGCGGTAAAAGCTGCTGTCATGATCAAGTTTGCTCCAAAAAATTCCACTTGTATCGCCTGCGACGCCATTTTCGATACATATGCAAATTAGCTTGTCCTGTGGGGTCCTGAACTCGCTGGCTCGCTGTGAAGTGTGTTGTTACGGAATCTCATGAAGAAACTTTCCATTCGACCCTTGACACATTCGCAATGCCCGGTGTAGCTGCGATTGTTATGCTACCCCATGAGGAAAACATGGAAAAATTTTTATTTGTCGAAACCGCTATAGAGTTCCATTGTCCGGAACACTACCTTTCATCAGGAACACTATAGTGTTCCATCGTCCGGAGTGAGTTAAGATCAGCATGGAAATGACACAGCACTGTCTCCTTTACATCCAGGGGAAGCATTTTTCAAACCTGTCATACATTTCTTGAAAAGTAGATTCATGAACAATATTTTCATGCACCAAAGACACACACACACACACACACACACACACACACACACACACATACTACACACACAAAACTGACCTAACAAGACAGATGATACATTAGAAAAAAAACAAAAACATCAAAAACCAAGATGCAAATCTCAGCAAGCATGGCCAAACAACTAAAACTGTTTGTACGACAACAGCAACAACAATGAAAACACAGTCAGCAGCTAGGAGATCTCACTGTTCCAAAGAGTGCTGGTATGACACACCTTTAACATTGTGAGTTCGAGCCTGGGCATCCAATCATTTTTAGAATTAGCATGCTAGCTATGTAGGGTAAAAAAATTTAAAAAATTAAAAAAAACACACAGCCATTAAGCTTCATGCTTGTTGAACATAGACTCACAATTCAAACTTCTGCACGATACGAACAAATCAACACACTACCATAAATAACTAACAATCACTGACAAACTAACAAAGCTCACAAACTGCACAATTCACAAACCAATCAACTAGCTAGTGCCCCAAAACAACAACGACCATAAAAAATCCTTCCAACTCAGCATGCCCAAGTAGGTCATCTACAAAGTGTTCTTACCTGGCCACACGCCCAAAGCTAGTGACACACAAAAAAACAAAATCCTGTTTTAGTCTTTTTTTTCTGTCTTTTTCTTTTTGGAGGGTGTGGGGGAGGGGGTTCTTCTTTCTTACCAGACCTTCAAAAGGATGTCGTGCAAGCAAACACATGGAACAACTTGGTATCTTTATTTGCTAGAGCCAGTAAATATCTGATGATGACTGCATTGTTAGATATGGCATTTGGCTGATAAACGGCGAGTTTTATAAACACAGTAATTAGCTGATATATTGTATGTTTTCTACATACGTTAATCAGCGGATATTGTGATAACTGACATGATTTCAAGACACAATAACTAGCTGATCACTGTGGTGTTTTCTAGACACAATGACTAACCAATATATGGGTGTTTTCTAGACAGACTAACTAAACAAGATTTGGGATGTTTCCTGGACACAATAACTAACCAACAACTGGATGCTTCCTAGACACAATAACTAACCAACAACTGGATGTTTCCTGGACACAATAACTAACCAACAACTGGATGTTTCCTAGACACAATAACTGACCAATAACTGGATGTTTCCTAGACACAATAACTAACCAACAACTGGATGTTTCCTGGACACAATAACTGACCAATAACTGGATGTTTCCTGGACACAATAACTGACCAATAACTGCATGTTTCCTGGACACAATAACTAACCAACAACTGGATGTTTCCTAGACACAATAACTGACCAATAACTGGATGTTTCCTGGACACAATAACTGACCAATAACTGGATGTTTCCTAGACACAATAACTGACCAATAACTGGATGTTTCCTAGACACAATAACTAACCAACAACTGGATGTTTCCTGGACACAATAACTGACCAATAACTGGATGTTTCCTGGACACAATAACTAACCAACAACTGGATGCTTCCTGGACACACTAACTGACCAATAACTGGATGTTTTCTAGACACAATAACTAACCAATAACTGGATGTTTTCTAGACACAATAACTAACCAATAACTGGATGTTTTCTAGACACAATAACTAACCAATAACTGGATGTTTTCTAGACACAATAACTAACCAATAACTGGATGTTTCCTGGAAAACAATTCACCAACAACTGGTTGTTTTTCCAGACAAAACAATTCAGCAATAACTGGGTATTTTCCAGACAGAATGATTCACCAATAACTGAGTGTTTTCTGGACACAACTGACAACGATTCAGCAAAAACTGGGGCTGTAATCTGATCTGATCACAAGGAATCACCAATAACTGAGGTGAATTGTGGACACAATTACCGATGGTTGGTTCAGTACTTGCTTTGTGATGGAAGGACAGAGATGTGGTGGATGCACACAGACAAAATCAAAACACACACACACACACACACACACACACACACACACACACACACCTTTGGAAGTTGCCCTTGGTGCTGGACTCAAAGATGATGGGGATGACGGCCCTTGACCTAGGGGGCACTACCTGTGACAGGGGACTGCTCTGCCGCAGCTCCCGACAGTCAATCTGCACGGCAGGGCAGAGGGTGCGCCGTCACCGATATGTGTATGTGTTATATCTGTGTGTGTGTCTTTTCTTCCCTTGTGTGTTTGTCAGGGGCTGCTGCATGCCACTGCACGCTGCTGTGTATGTACTGTGGGGTGTTCTGAGCCCTTCATCGGAAGAGTTTGGGCCGCATTACAACTGTATGTTACTATTATTATAGTTATTGATGGACAGCTGTCTGTCAGTGTCAAACCCAGAATAACCTGCATCTGCACACACACACACACACACACACACACACACACACGCACACACACTTATCCAAACCAACACCAACCCCACACCCACCCCCACGCACACACATCACACCGACAGCAGCTGAGGAAAACGAAAGAAGGCAAAGAGATTATTTTCTTTGTCAACTGTGATTACTTACTGCAAGTGCATGCCTGTGATCACTGTATGCATGGTTTACTGTAAGTTGGCATCCGGAGCGTTTTATCTCTTTTTATGTATACATAGTGAGTGACAGTGATTCTGATGCTTTGTTCATGTGTTGGACAGCACAAATCAACGGGCGCAATAGCCGAGTGGTTAAAGCGTTGGAGTTTCAATCTGAGGGTCCCGGGTTCGAATCACGGTGACAGCGCCTGGTGGGTAAAGGGTGGAGATTTTTACGATCTCCCAGGTCAACACATGTGCAGACCTGCTAGTGCCTGAACCCCCTTCGTGTGTATATGCAAGCAGAAGATCAAATGCGCACGTTAAAGATCCTGTAATCCGTCAGCGTTCGGTGGGTTATGGAAACAAGAACATACCCAGCATGCACACCCCCGAAAGCGGAGTATGGCTGCCTACATGGCGGGGTAAAAACAGTCATACAAGTAAAAGCCCACTCGTGTGCATACGAGTGAACGTGGGGGTTGCAGCCCACGAACGAAGAAGAAGAAGAAGAAGACAGCACAAATGATTTTTTCCTATAGAGAAAGTGTGGTGCTGTGCACCCAGCACTGTGCGTGTTGCTGACCTCTGCCTCCACCAGGATGTATCGCTGCAGGTTGTTGATGATGGTCAGCTCTTTGTGCGACACTGAGCGCAGGCACACCTTGCCAAACTCGATGGTTGGGGGACCTGCACAGCACAGCAACACCTGTCTGTCACCGCCAGCTGTCATCACTGACACACATTCGGTCCTTGACAACACACAGTGTCCTTGGCAACACACAGACACAGTCTTTAACAAGACACAGTCATCACCAACATGCAGACACACAGAGTCCTCGACAACACACAGTCATCACTGACACAGTCCTCGACAACACAGTCATCAACACACACAGTACTTGACAACACGCAGTCCTCGACAACACACAGACACACAGTCCTTGACAACACAAAGTCATCACTGACACACAGACACACACAGTCCTTGACAGCACCAGTTTTTGACAACACAAAGTCATCACTGACATACAGACACACACACAGTCCTTGACAACACACAGCCATCACTGACACACAGTCACACACAGTCCTTGACAACACACAGTCCTTGACAACACACAGACACACACAGTCCTTGACAACACACAGACACACACAGTCTTGTCGACAACACACAACGAACACCAACACACAGACAGAAAGAGAGAATGACACATTTATTCTTGTTGTCATTTGCGGTCTTCTTCTTTTCTTTTTCTTTTCCTTTTTTTCATTTTCATATCTTTGTTTACATTCCAAACAAATGATCTTTCTGACCTAACAACAAAGGTGACGGATACACACGACACGAACAAAGCCACGGACCAGGCAGCAGAGGACCAAGGTGGAGGAGGGAGGAATGGAACACTGACCCACAAGGACCTGGTACAGCTCCTGCGGACTCAGCCACCGCTTGCAGTCGGCTTTCTCCTGCGCTGAGGTGGGCACCGCGTTCAGACCCTCCTGCACCTGTTGTCACTTTCACTTTCACTTTCACTTTCAAGGTCTCACTTTCACTTTCACTTTCAAGGTCTCACTTCCACTTTCAAGAAAGTCACTTTCACTTTTACTTTCAGTTTCAAGAGGTTAGTTTCACTTTTACTTTCAGTTTAAACAAGGTGTCAGCTCCATTTCTACTTTCAAGTTCAATATTCGGTTTCACTTTTACTTCTGGTTTCAAGGTGTCAGTTTCACATTTATTTTCAGTTTCAAAGAGGTGTCAAGGCATGCATATTGATCCATATCACAAAATAATTAGTAAAAAGACGTCTGAAGTATTCTCCCCCAGGCATAAAAAGATATCACACCTTCTTCAAGATAAATGTCGCTGCCATCTTCCACAGGACAAATATTGTCATCACATCTTCCATGAGACTGAATGAACTGTCATCTTACGATGTTACACTGATGCCAGGGTTTCAACATAATCACACAATGCAAGGAAACAATTACAGGTTTTACAACACTGGTGCACAAGCATGCACAAATACAGTGCGCACACACACACACACACACACACACACACACACACAAACCCACAAAAAACACACACAACACACACACAACACTCACACACACACACACACACACAACACACACACACACACACACACACAACACACACACACACACACACACACACACACAACACACACACACACACAACACACACACACACACACACACACACACACACAACACACACACACACACAACACACACACACATACACACACACAAACTTACAGGCTTAGACAAGGCCTCTCTCTCAGCCTCAGACAGTTCTTTGGTGCTGAGCAGTTTCCAGTCAGCGTTGGGAGGTGAAGGCACTGAAACAGAGAGTGCGTTTGAGCTCTGTGTGTGTGTGTGTGTGTGTGTGTGTGTGTGTGTGTGTGTGTATGTGTGTGTGTGTGTATGTTTTGTGTGTGTGTGTTGTTCTGTGTGTGTTTGTGTGTGTGCGTGTGTGTGTGTGTGTGTGTGTTGTGCTGTGTGTGTTTGTGTTTGTGTGTGACTGTGAGTGTGTCTGTGTCTGTGTGTTGTGTCTTTGCGCATGTTGTGCTGTGTTTGTAGCGCGCTTAGATCTTGGTCTCTGACAGGGGATAGGCGCTATATAAGTGTCTATTCCCCTCCCTCTATCTGCTGCCCCCACCCCCAACCCCCCCCCCTTCCCCCTGTGGCCTCCATGTTAACAACACCATGTCATGCATGATCAATATCATTGTCCCATGCTCCCGTCATTATCACCATCATCATCATCGTCAACAATAATTATTCTGTAATGTTACTGGCCTACACGTACGCTGTGCACACACAAAAACAATTGTGAACAAGTTTTTTTGACATATTCTTTAGTTCGATTGTTTCTGACAGTGAGCAAACAGCCTGATAAACATATGGACAGGACTGTTTACAACCACAGAA
>NC_134898.1:6275805-6308305 GCF_041734735.1 Babylonia areolata | reverse complement strand
TGTTCAGGCAAAAAGTCATCAAAATTATGATCTTATTTCAATTCTCTTTAACATCTTTCCTGAAACACTCACAGACACCAACACAAAACGCAACAGAAGAGTGCACCTACCAACTTGTTTCGGGGCGAAGGAAAAGATGACGTCCTGGGTTTGTCCGGGGAGGATTTTGCCGTTGGGGGGCTGCACAGAGAAGTGGGCGATGCGGCGGAACTGGAAGAGCACTGGCAGGATGTTGGACCCGTTGCGGATGGTGCAGAGGTCGTCCACATGGCCGCCGACAGGACACTCATCAAAGTCGATGGTGCTGGACGGAGAAATGTCCAGCAGGACCGGCAGGGCCGTTCCCGTCAGAGCCATCTCTGCGTAGGTACCTGCACACAGCACGCACCTCCAGGTGTCTCTCTACCTCGCCTTTCACTGCCGTCCAGGTGTCTCTCTACTTCACCTTTCACTGCCATCCAGGTGTCTCTCTTACCTCTCACTGCTGTCCAGGTGTCTCTCTACCTTACCTTTCACTGCTGTCCAGGTGTCTCTCTTACCTTTCACTGCCGTCCAGGTGTCTCTCTACCTTACCTTTCACTGCTGTCCAGGTGTCTCTCTTACCTTTCACTGCCGTCCAGGTGTCTCTCTACCTTACCTTTCACTGCTGTCCAGGTGTCTCTCTTACCTTTCACTGCCGTCCAGGTGTCTCTCTACCTTACCTTTCACTGCCGTCCAGGTGTCTCTCTACCTTACCTTTCACTGCCGTCCAGGTGTCTCTCTACCTTACCTTTCACTGCCGTCCAGGTGTCTCTCTACCTTACCTTTCACTGCTGTCCACGCATGTGTCTCTACCTTAACAGTAATTGCTGGTGGTGCTTGCTGCTTTATGTTTCCACTGTCTGGTGATGTGAGCTAATCTTACACAGGTGTGTAGAAAGTTGTTTTCATTGTCTCACAATGTGTGTGTGTATGTGTGTGTGTGTGTGTGTGTGTGTGTGTGTGTGTGTGTGTGTGTGTGTGAGTGTGTGCTGATCTACACAGGTACACAGAAAGTTATTCTCACTGTCTAACAATGTGTGTTGATCTACACAGAAAGTTATTCTCACTGTCTAACAATGTGTGTTGATCTACACAGGTACACAGAAAGTTATTCTCACTGTCTAACAATATGTGTTGATCTACACAGGTACACAGAAAGTTATTCTCACTGTCTAACGATATGTGTTGATCTACACAGGTACACAGAAAGTTATTCTCACTGTCTAACAATGTGTGTTGATCTACACAGGTACACAGAAAGTTATTTCTCAATGTCTAACGATGTGTGTTGATCTACACAGGTACACAGAAAGTTATTCTCACTGTATAACGATGTGTGTTGATCTACACAGGTACACAGAAAGTTATTCTCACTGTCTAACAATGTGTGTTGATCTACACAGGTACACAGAAAGTTATTCTCACTGTCTAACAATGTGTGTTGATCTACACAGGTACACAGAAAGTTATTCTCACTGTATAACGATGTGTGTTGATCTACACAGGTACACAGAAAGTTATTCTCACTGTCTAACAATGTGTGTTGATCTACACAGGTACACAGAAAGTTATTCTCACTGTCTAACAATGTGTGTTAATCTACACAGCAGAACAAGAAGCAGCACTGACCTTTGGTCTTCTTGTGGTCGTCTTCACCAAAGCCCTTGCTGGACCCAATGATCTCCAGTCGCACAAAGAGAGCAAAGTCCTTGCGTTGTGGGGGTGTCGTCTGGCTCCTCCAGCCCATGTGGGCCATGTTCCACCTGTCACAGACACCCCTGTCCACTACATGTTCTGTCCTGTTACACTGATGTGGATCATGCTCTGCCCATTTACATTGATGTGGATGATGTTCTGACCATTTACACTGATGTGGATGAAGCTCTGCCCATTTACACTGATGTGGATGATGTTCTGCCCATTTACATTGATGTGGATGATGTTCTGTCCTGTTACACTGATGTGGATGATGCTCTGCCCATTTACATTGCTATGGATGATGTTCTGCCCATTTACACTGATGTGGATGATGCTTTGCCCACGTACACTTATGTGGATGATGTTCTGCCCATTTACATTGATGTGGATGATGTTCTGCCCATTTAAACTGATGTGCATGAAGCTCTGCCCCTTTACATTGATGTGGATGATGTTCTGCCCATTTACATTGATGTGGATGATGCTCTGCCCATTTACATTGATGTGGATGATGTTCTGCCCATTTACACTGATGTGGATGATGTCCTGCCCATTTACATTGATGTGGATGTTCTGTCCATTTACACTGATGTGGATCATGTTCTGTCCATTTACACCGATGTGGATGACGTTCTGCCCATTTACACTGATGTGGATGATGCTCTGCCCATTTACACTGATGTGGATAATGTTCTGTCCATTTACACCGATGTGGATCATGTTCTGTCTATTTACACCGATGTGGATGACGTTCTGTCCATGTACACCGATGTGGATGTTCTGTCCATTTACACCGATGTGGATGTTCTGTCCATTTACACTTATGTGGATCATGTTTTGTCCATTTACACTGATGTGGATCATGTTCTGTCCATTTACACTGATGTGGATGACGTTCTGTTCATTTACACCAATGTGGATCACATCCTGTCCATTTATACTGATGTGGATGACATTCTGTCCATTTACACCGATGTGGATTTTCTGTCCATTTACACTGATGTGGATCATATTCTGTCCATTTACACCGATGTGGATCATGTTCTGTCCATTTGCACCGATGTGGATGTTCTGTCCATTTACACCGATGTGGATCATGCTCTGTCCATTTACACCGATGTGGATCATGCTCTGTCCATTACCACTGACGTGGATGTTCTGCCCATCTACACTGATGCGGATCATCTCATCCAAATGACTACATGCTCAGTTTGATTTCCTTGTCAGAGTTAACAGAAAGGGGGAGACCAGGAACCAAAGACAGACCCTCACTGACACAATGCTGGCAGACAAGTCTCTAAACCACTCCGCTACCTTCCTCCGATGGGCACAACAGCCAAGTGGTTAAAGCGTTGCACTGTCAATCTGAGGGTCCCGGGTTCGAATCACGGTGACGGCACCTGGTGGGTAAAGGGTGGAGATTTTTCCGATCTCCCAGGTCAACATATGTGCAGACCTGCTAGTGCCTGAACCCCCTTCGTGAGTATATGCAAGCAGAAGATCAAATACGCACATTAAAGATCCTGTAATCCATGTCAGCGTTCGGTGGGTTATGGAAACAAGAACATACCCAGCATGCACACCCCCAAAAACGGAGTTTGGCTGCCTACATGGCAGGGTAAAAACGGTCATACATGTAAAAGCCCACTCGTGTGCATACAAGTGAACGCAGAAGAAGAAGAAGAAGCTACCTTCCTCCTTGACACAAGACAATACAATACGATACAAAACATCTGTGGTCAATGTCACAGAAATCAGCGACAAGTTCCACAGAAATGTACGGACCCAAAGCACAAAAACACGCGTCTTTTCCAACAAGCTGGGAACTGTTGATAGCTTTACCTCATAAAACACAAACTGCTATCACAGAAGCAAACAGAAATGGCTGTCAGCTGACCTGGGACTGAAGCGGAAGAAGATGGGGATTTTCTGGTATGGCAGCAGCGACCCCTGGTTGGGGATAGCCGTCACAAGGGAGGTAATCTCGTTGGTGGAACCCCGCCTGCTCTGACCTTCACTTTCTTCAGCCAGCGCTGCTGTTGTGGTTTGAGTCAGGTCCACTCCCTGTGCACAGTGCAGGAACACAACACGTACAACACGCTCAGAGAGCACAACACTCACTGGAAACACAACACATACGTAAAAAACACTCCTTTCCCTGTGTTTTGATCTTTACGTGTCAGTGACAGCACACAGAGACCATGAAATATGAAGACCTAGGCTACACAACACAATGTTTTGATCTTCACATGTCAGTGACAGCACATAGAGACCATGAAACATGAAGACCTAGGCTACACAACACAATGTTTTGATCTTCACATGTCAGTGACAGCACATAGAGACCATGAAACATGAAGACCTAGGCTACACAACACAATGTTTTGATCTACACATGTCAGTGACAGCACACAGAGACCATGAAATGTGAAGACCTAGGCTACACAACACAATGTTTTGATCTTCACATGTCAGTGACAGCACACAGAGACCATGAAATGTGAAGACCTAGGCTACACAACACAATGTTTTGATCTACACATGTCAGTGAGAGCATATAGAGACCATTAAACGTGAAGACCTAGGCTACACAACACAATGTTTTGATCTACACATGTCTGTGAGAGCATATAGAGACCATTAAACGTGAAGACCTAGGCTACACAACACAATGTTTTGATCTTCACATGTCAGTGACAGCACATAGAGACCATGAAACATGAAGACCTAGGCTACACAACACAATGTTTTGATCTACACATGTCAGTGAGAGCATATAGAGACCATTAAACGTGAAGACCTAGGCTACACAACACAATGTTTTGATCTACACATGTCTGTGAGAGCATATAGAGACCATTAAACGTGAAGACCTAGGCTACACAACACAATGTTTTGATCTTCACATGTCAGTGACAGCACATAGAGACCATGAAACGTAAAGACCTTGGCTACACAACACAATGCTTTGATCTTCACATGTCAGTGGCAGCACAAAGAGACCATTAAACGTGAAGACCTAGGCTACACAACACAATGTGATCTTCACATGTCAGTGTGAGCACAAAGAGACCATGAAACATGAAGACCTAGGCTACACAACACAATGTGATCTTCACATGTCAGTGTGAGCACACAGAGACAATGAAACGTGAAGACCTAGGCTACACAACACAACACACTACAATATCACTTTAGTAATCCCTCACAGGAGAAACTTTTTTGTCTGCTCAAATACACATAAAAAAAAATCACATAAATGCCAATGATTAGAACATACAGGCATAAAACACTCATATCTGGAAAAAAAAAAAATTAACAGCTTCTTTTTTGTTTGAATAATCCCTTTCACAATCCCCCCCATCCCTCTCACAACCCTCTACCCCCATCCCACCTCCCCCCCTCCCCCCACCCACCCCCCCTTCCCCCACCCACCTCCCCTCCCCCTACCCACCCCCCTCCCTCCACCCACCCCCCTCCCACACACACACATGCATAAGAACAAGCATAAAAAAGACATGTCTAAACTGACACTGACGTAATTTTTCTCTCTCCCTCCCTTTCTCTTTCTCTCTCTCTCTCTGATTGTGTCCCTCTGTATCTGTCTCTCCCTCTTTCCCCCTCTCTCTCTGTTATGGTTTTATAGTTTTAAAAGTATATTTCAAACAGAAAAATATATCACAGTCGTGACAAACAAGTGGCACCGAACAAGTCTCGCCAGATTTAGAACGAGAACGATTGGTTTGAATGCTTATGAAAAGTGGTTTCAGACTGAGCCCTCGTTACTCTCCCCTTGTCCGATGTGCGGGCATTCAAGGGAGGATGAGTTACATTTTTTGTTTAGTTGTAAAGCTTATGACGATATTCGAGAAAAATGTGTTGTATTTAAAACAAATTCAGCAAAGTATGAAGATATTTTTGGAGTGCTTAATTTAAATCAGGAAACTTCACTACAGTCACTTGCAAAATATATTGCAGAAGCGAATAACATGCGACGAAAAAAACTCAACAATAATAAAATAGTATCAGGTGTTGCTCATTGTGAAAAGTGAAATCTGTGTTGTCACTCTCATATGGAAAATATTATGTTATACATTTATATATGTTTTTGTTTTTATTTCTCACTACATGCCATTACTTTGAATGGATGGTCGAACTGCACTTTGTTGCACAGATTGATTGATTTCGTTTTGGTTTTGGTTTTCATCAATATTATTACTATTGATGCATGTTGTTATTTGTATTATGAACCCCCATGTCATTAGGGCTGTAAAGCTATTGACATTAAAGTGTTCAGTGTTCAGTGTTCTCTCTGTGTTACAACTCACCAGTTCCTGGGCAACAGCATCCTCGTCCACAATGGCCACAAAGTTGACCACCTCCGGGCCATTGTTGAACAGGATGGCGTGCTCTGTGCGGTCTGTGCCGTAGTACGTGCTGCCAAAGGCGATGCACTTGATTGGCTGCTGATCCTTGCCTGACAGAATCTCCAGTGCCGGTTTGGCCACGTGGCCCCGGATGGTCAGCCGTGATGGTTCCTGCCCCTCCAGGTGCACCTCGGCTGTCTCCTCAAAGCTGCCCGGCACTTTGGAGACAAACTCCACCTGCCATCAGGTCAGTGTGATGCACTGCCTATGTCATTTTACTGCGATGCATTCCATCAGTTTAATGTGATGTATCCGTATCAATTCAATGTGATGTGTATTGTACACAGCTCTATCATTTTACCATGACATGCTGTATCAATTTAATGTGATGCATCTGTATCAGTTCTATGTGATTCATTGTAACTGTAGCGTTTAGCATTATGATTTCGTACATTATAAAATGCATACTACATAGTACATACACAACACACTTGTGTGAATGCAGGGAAATATGCAATGTTATCTAAGGAAACACACAAACACACACACACACACACACACACACACACACACACACACACACACACACACACCTTGATGATCTGAACACTGTCAGCAGGGATAGAGCCGTTATTGGGGATGACAGCGATGGGCTTGCTGCCTGCGTAGTCAATCTTAAACTCCCCGGCCTTGGACCCGGAGTTGACCAAGGTGATCTCCCTTGCTATGACCTTGCTGGTGGCCAGCACATTGCCAAAGTCCACGTCAGACTGCAGCTTTAAGTTGGGCCGGGTGGGGTACCTGTCACAGGGCCACAGCCACCATCACCATCGTGAGAACAATAATATCAATGGCAACAACGATAATAACAATAATAATAACGATAACAAGAACAAAACAATGATATTAATGATAACGATAACAACAACATAACAATAATAATGATAATGATGAAAATAATAATTCTAGTGATAATGATAATACTAATGATGATGATGATGATAGTGATGATGATAACAGATAAGAACAATAACAACAATAACATTGATAGTAATAATAATAACAATGAGAAGACGAAGAAGACAGAGAAGAAGAAGAAAAGTAATTTTACACACCAGTCATTCACACGTATGCATTATTCTAATTCAAAGATACAAAAAACAAACCTCACAAAAACATATTGATAGAAAACTAAAGATACAATAGAATGGGAACAGACATGGTTGGGGGAGAAGGGGACTGTTTGGAAAGAGGTGTGTCTTTAGGCCAGACTTGAAAGAGCTGAGTGCAGGGATCTGATGAAGCGAAAGTGAAAGACTAAGAGGGAGCATGGATTGGGGAAAACACAACATTGTTGAGATGATAAAGTGTTCTGTATGGACACACACACAGTCACAACACAGTGCTCTGTATGAACACGCAGTCACAACATTGTTGAGATGATAAAGTGTTCTGCCTGTGTGTGTGTGTGTGTGTGTGTGTGTTTAGATATTCATATTGCATATGTCCATGCCAGGGAAGTTGGGGCCAGAAGACCCCAGCCAGCAGGTGAGAGGTAACAGCTAAGCAGTACTGACCCGAAGATGGGCACCTCTATCATCTCCCCATCCACAATGACCACCAGTCTGTCCTTCCGCTCCATCTCATCCGTCGGTTCATACTCCAGCACTGCCGTCACGCTCAGGCCGGACGCCACCGGCTTGTCCACATTCTTCACCTTCAGGCGGAAGTACTGTAACAGACATTGCATCACTGGATGTACTCAGGTCACTCCACAAAACAACTTCATTACCTTGTGGCAAGGTGAATGGTGATAGGATACATTCAGAGGAAAGTGACTACAATGCTCTTGGTTGTACTAGCGGAAGGAGAAGTGGGGGGGCGGGGGTTGTGGGGGAGGGAGGTAGACGATTTATCACAGGACAAATTCAGGAGGAAAGAAAAATGACCACCTCTGTTGGTAGTGACGGTATACTAGTCACAACTTTCGTACAGAAGACCTTTCATTCCTTTGTTGTTTTTCTTTGTACTTTTTTGTTATTATGATGTAAGAGGGGATGATCAGCTATGATTCATTTTTTCATGTGACAAAAATAAATTTCTTGACAATCTGTAGTGACAGAAGCATTTCAGGTATTTTCATATTTTTACGATCCAGCAAACTCTGACAGTGTGTCACAACTCATGACAATCACAGATAGAGTTCTGTTTTGTGCGTGCCCTTCCCAGTTTACTCTCCCCACTGGACTGCACATTTTGTGTGTGTAGCTCCCGGTTTAATGTTTTCCTTGTACAATCATGGAGTCTTGTTTTGCATTTGTCACTGCTGAGCAGAGTTTCAAGTCTCTT
Source organism: Babylonia areolata (assembly GCF_041734735.1). Lineage (NCBI taxonomy): Eukaryota > Metazoa > Mollusca > Gastropoda > Neogastropoda > Buccinidae > Babylonia > Babylonia areolata. The sequence goes on along the minus strand of NC_134898.1, from coordinate 6,299,870 downwards.
GCCTCTATTAGTGACACTTTTCAAGGCCTTCTGGCCTTTACATGGTCCATACGCTCCTACTGTTACTGTGGCATGCGTGGGTAGTATAATACTTACAAACTACCAGAGACCAACTGGATCGTAGACAGTTTAACTGCCTTTCCAAAAAGAGTCAAGCCTGCTTTTGAAACTGTTAACTGATGGGGCTGTGACCACTTCCTCAGTTACAAGTGTCTCTTTGTTCCTTTGTCCTGTTCTGTTAATAGGATGAGAGATGGTGACGATTGGTTTTGTTCATTGGGAGATGGGGCTAATGCTGGAGAAGTCAGGCTTGCTTTGTTTTCCTCTAAGCTGACACATTTCAGATTAATATTGAGATTTTTTTTTCTTTAATAGTTATGTTAAGGGGCAAACTTACTTAGCCTGGTTTAAAAACAAAACAAAACAACAAACAACAACACTGTTTAAAAATGTAAATTTATAAATAAAATGTTATATGTTTGTTATTTCAACTTATCCCAGTTCCTATAAATTGTCTCCAATCACAAGACTGTTTCTCATGCTTTTATCTGAACTGGATACAACCAAAATAGCCACCAAATGCTGTCAATATTATTATATGTATGCCCCTACTTTGATCTTGAGCCATAGCAGACCCATTACATCAGCCATAGTTAATACTACTACTGCTACTATTAATACTATCACTACTACTACTATCAGTACTACCACCAAACTACTATAGTGTATGCAGCCTAATGTGATTTGGGGTATGTATCACTACTACCTCCACCACCACCACTTTTCTCTTCTACTTCTTCAAGCTGCCACAATCACCATGCTGACATTTTGGCAATATTCACCTTTTTTCCTCTCAATACGGACTATGCAGTGTTCACAACAAGGCGTGAATGTTCACTCCGTCAGTCACAAAAAAACGAGTGGAGGGCAAGAAATGTGGATATTGCTGATTTGGGGCTGGCAACCAATACAATTATCTGGATCTGGATCTGGATCAATACGTCGCTTACATCCATTTACTGGCATAAATGTGACGGTGGGGGTGCGCAGCACGTTGGTATTACTGGCTTCTGGCTTTTGCCAGAGCCGATTTAAAGCCTGAACCGGACTATAAATGGCGGGCGATTTGAATCAAGCCAGTTTCTCACCAGAGTCTGACACTGTGACGTCGGTGAAGGTTTATTCAAAATAAAAGCCTAATAAAGCTACGGTTTGGCTTCATTTATGGCAGAGAGCGAGATTTGCCTAGCAGCTTCCAATCTAGACCTGAATTGACTTTGGAAAGTACAAAATGTGTTAGCTACACGTAATACAAAATTTGAATGCAGAGAAAAGGGGCGGAGCTAGAGCCGTTTGTGTTTGCGCTAGACGTGTCTGTCAGATAAAAATAGCACCAGCACGTGGTACTGTCCGGTGAGAATTGGAAAGCATGCAGACAGCCCCTCGACGTTGGCAACCGTAAACGACCACATTGTTTGTAAAACATGCAAACGGAGAGAAATATGACGATCTACTAACCTACCGGACACGTGCTCGCGCTTTTTATAGATAAACTCCGCCCCTTTCCCTTTTATGGATAGGCTCTAGTGCGCATGCGCAACCGAAACCTTGCTCTCGGGAGTTAAGACTTTAAAACTATCCACTGACTTTTTGTGAACGATGGTATCGTCTAGATGGTTCCACTCAATTACTGTCGTTGGGAAGTAAGAGTATCGGTACTGGTCGGTGTTTGTTTCAGGGACACAGTAGCATCTATCGTTGTTTCTAATATAGTTCTCCACAGGGTTTTGCGACAGGTATGTGCTCTTGTCTCTCGTGGAGCGGATGCGTCGTCCTGGTTTCTGCGGTGTGATAAAATCACTCAGAGTGAATGCTGGCACCAGACCCTCTACCACCCTGTAGAAGAAACCTAGCCGTAGTTGGAGTCGTCTTTCCTGAAGTGTAGTGAGTTCATGTTTCTTTAATACATAACATAACATACATAACAATAACACAAGGAAATTTGCTTTCAGTTATAGGGTTACTAACGACTGGAACAAACTAACCACTAACATCAAGTATGCTTCCAATACCAACAACTTCAATAACCTTATCGATAATCACAAAATTTTAAAAGACATTTGGTTTGACTTTGATGGTCCAAGATAATTGTAACTGGGTCTACTTAGACTGAGACAAGACTGATAACGACATAGCATAAAGAAGGTCGTGAGGCCTTGTGCTAATCATAAATGAGACGGGGCGTAAAAAGCCGTGAGGCTACGATGATCAACATCAGCCCCTAACCTGAACCTGAACCTGAACCTGTTATAAAGCCTGGAGGGGTGGAGCGGTAGTCCTTTGCTATAAAGCGTACTGCGTTTTGCTACTACTACTACTTCTACTGCTGCTGCTGCAGCTACTATTATTACTACTACTACAGTGTATGTGCCCACCTGGCTCTTGGGACCGTAGTATCGGATGTTGCGACTGCTGCCCGCTACATTCTTCACCGTTACTTTGAGCGTGTAAAGCGTGCCCGGCACTGAGTTGTCAAACACCAGCTCTGATGGCACGATACGCACACCGTGAATATCACCCTCCATCTCCTCTGTGAGGGAACTAGGCGCACAAGAACAAGTGAAAACTGTTTTGATCAGTTGTAAATCGTCACCAGTGTCTGCATGTCCGACATTGTGTTTGGAGACAGGTTGCTTGGGACTCTGCTTAATATTTTTTGTGAGTGTCATTTTCGGATTTAGTTGCATAAACGTCTGCCATAAATATTTTACATTTGCATGTAGCAATACACATGTTACCTTATTATATTCTTCAATAAAATCTTCCCATTTCTCACTGTATGTTTTACTTTGTCCAATATTCGAAATCAATAAAAGTAACTTTACTTTATATGTTACCAAGTGATCCGCCATTTTGTCTGTACACAAACAGTGAGAGAGAGAGAGGAAGGCGATCAAGATGGGGGTGGATTACTACAGCATCCTTAACTTAACGCGCAGTGCGCGTGATGCTGACATCAAGAAAAAGTGAGATTTGTGTCTTTGACGATATTTATGTACCTAGTGCCTGTAGGTTTCTCTCAGAGTAAGCGAAAATTCGCCATTTACTTGAAAAACAAAACAAAGCAAAGCAAAACAACAAAAAATGTTCAGGCAACCGTTGGTAGCATGCTGGCAGTTCAACATTCGGTTACTGCCGTAACAGTCTAGGGGGGGGGGGGAATATATATGCAAGAGGCGGTGTGTTGTTGAATTTTCCACCACCAAGCGAAAATATACATCCCTTCAAGTGAAAGTAGCAAAATCATGTTCATATCATATCATATCAGTCAATATCTAGGCATGCAGGCCTGACAAGGCATTTTGCCCGCTTGAAGTGGGGAAGAAAAAGAGAGTCCCCACATATGTTTGGTGCATTTTTCAACATTGAGTGTGCAATGCTTGAAAGATCAATAAATATGGAAATGAGTTTTGTATTTAAAATTTTTTAAATGAATATCAAGATAATTTTTAAATGTATTCACTGTTCCTGCAGAAACAACGTCTTGTGACAAATTATTCCAAACATTTGTTACTCTGTTAGTAAAGAAATGCGCAAATCTGGAAGTTTTTACTGATTGTTGATTGTGGTTGCTCAACTTGATGAAGAAGAAAAGAACACAACTGACCATGTACCGTTTTTGCCATTCAGATCATTGTCATGAATGGTGTGTGAGAGAAATGATGTTGAATTAAGTTCAAAATTTAGAACATCATTTACAACAATTTTTTCAGCTGAGTTTTTGTTTTATCACAGAAATGTTTGGCTATAGGCTAAAAGCCTATTGCACTAATAATCAGTGTCCATTTATGTGCTTTTGGATCACTTGTTGTGAACAGACTCTTGTTTAAATCAGGCATAGTGTATACTACATTTATCTACAGCTCAATAAAGATTTAACTCTGTGGAAAATACATGGTCCTTAAACTTTTTGTCAATGTGATTTTTGAAGGCGTTTACCGATGGTGCATTGATGGTGTCATAGGAAAGGTTATTCCATAGATTTATATGTGAGGACTGCATTATGTAATGGAACAAACAGCTCAGTATTGAGTTGTGTACTTGAAGTGGAACTAAAAAGAAATATTTGGTGTTCATACTGTAGTGAATTACTTGCACGGTTACTGTATTCATGCCACACATTACCGGTACAGGGGGAGATTTCCCCAGTCTCCCAGGTCAAAACATGTGCAGATCTGCTAGTGCCTGAATCCCAGCTTTATGTATAATTTTGCTGAAGGTGAAATGTGCAGGTTAAAAATCCCAGAATCTATATCAACATTTGGTGAGGTATAGTCAGTTATGGGAACAAGAACACACCCAGCATAAACCCCTCCCTCCCCAAAAATGGAGAATGTTTGCCTAAATGGTGGGGAAAAACAGCCGTGCCTGTGAAAGTCCACTTATACATAGGAGTGAACTTAAGACATGCAGCCCATAAATGCAGAAGAAGAAGACAGGTACCTCCTCCACTCTGCTGAAATAGTTATCCTTACTGACCATGTGTGTGTTGCCATTGAATCATATGTACCAGTACAATCTGTCTTTTTCTTCATTCTCTCTCTCTCTCTCTCTCACTCTCTCTCTCTCTCTCTCTACACACACACACACACACACACATACACACACACTTGAAGAAATTTGTTTTTATTTGTTGACAGCTACAGAAAACTAGCACTGAAATTTCACCCGGAGAAAAATCCTGATGACCAAGTGGCAGCTGATAAGTTCATGCAGGTAGCAGAGGCCTACGATGTTTTATCAGACTGTGAGTTATCATTGTATCACACTGTGTGTGGTGGCTTGTGTGTGCTGGTGGTCTACAGTATGAAGTATGTGACATTGTGTGTGCATGTGATCTAGTAGACTGAGTGGCAAGGGGTTGTTTAATTTTTTAATTGAATTGAATTTTGATAAAAGGATTAAAGAATGGCCTGTGCTCAACGTTTAAATCTTCTCCGCTGAAAGCAGAATAAGTAAAGCCCAACCTTCGTCAGTGTGAGCAAATGAGAAAGACTGTATCATTCCAAAAATGTCCTAGAATAGTTGAATAAACTATCAGTGAGCAGAGATGTCTACAAGCGAATCATGATGACATGATGATAACTTACGTCAAACAATAATAAAACCTGTGACCGAACAACGCAATTGTTCTGACAAAGTTTACCTACTTAAAACAAGATCAACACATTTAAAATAGAGTACTTACAGTAGAATGTGAGGCAGCTAGCTGTGTGTGATGACTGAGTGTGTGGGCACAAGCACAATACTGGTGATTCCAACTAACCGGAAGCCTAACAGCTTTCATTTCAAATTGGAATTTGTGTTGCGCCACACAAAATTGTATTAACTCACTCAGTACGGCCAGTCCTACTCTTCTCCTCTACACAGACCCCTCGGGTGTCCAGTGGGTGTCTGAATGACCCAACCTTTAGCTTCCGTCGTCAGAATTGTGGTATTCTTTGTCAACATTCACGTCTTCAGTATAAGAGCCTTCCGCTTGCAATATTTTGATGATGGTAATTGGGGTGAAACGCTGTCAACGTCGTCTCTTTCGCCGTTCGTATGGAGAGAGTTAACAGGTCAATGGTTTGACACTGTCGCTGTAGTAAATCTGTCATCTGCGTTGTATCTTCTAAGTGCCTGATCTATTCTCATCCAAACACTGTTATAGTGTAGTTCTAGTTTTCTGCCAAGCAGTCACATATAGAACTGTAAACTGTAGCATTTCATGTGACGAAAAAGACAAAATGATACAATCTTAGCATCTGTTTAAATCCCCACTCTGACGAACGATCAGACTGAAATCAAATATGATTCCAACTGATTTAAGTGTGTGTGTAAGCACAACAGACATAATCTGGAAGTGAACGATACATAGTCTTGATTTAATAAAAGTTGTGAGCATTTGTTTAAAATAGACTTCCATTTACAATTTGAATGTCATCACGTGTTATGCGCACGTCATTAAAGACTGGCAGGTAAGCTGTGAAAAAGGTATGCAACAAGTGTGTGCACGTTTGTGCATACCACTGCTGCTCAGCCGAACACAAAATCCTGCTGTTTAATTGAGCAGCATCCGGGGTCAAATGGCAGACATTCCCACCATGCTCAGCACTCAGGTTTTGCAGTACTTCTGGTCCCACGCACAAAACCTGGCCACTGCCTTTGTTCAATGTTAGTGCGATGCAGTTATTTACTTTACAGACTGTCATGATACTTGTTTTATGTAAATGATTTTATACTTTCGTTGAAAGCATTTCCGGTTTTTCACTATTTTGCTACTTCCTGTCAATGGTGGATATCTTACGTAGCTGGTTAAAGGCTGAGACTATGACAATTTAACCAGCTAAGTAAGAACTCAAAGAATGTAGACATAATCAGCAAATGCACGTCATCAAAATCATGGGTAATATTCCAACTCTTCTGAAACCTGTAAGGTTAGATCTTAATCCAAATTCTCCTGCTGCAGTGAAGCAGTGGAGACACTGGCAGTGGTATTGTACTTTCCTGAACTTTATTGATGAATGTAAACCACATTTTCCTGACAAGCTTAGAACACAGAAGCCCGTCCAACATGCCTGTATGCCCCATGCAAAATGACCCATCCACTCATTCCAAAGTCAAGTGTGAGATTGACAGAATGATTGAAGAAGGGGTCATCTCCCTGTTAGTGTTACAAAGCCCACCAGCTGGTGCTTGGGAATTGTCATCCTCCCAAACCAATGGAGCAGTTCGCATCTGTGTGGACTTAACACAACTGAACAAAGCCGTACAGCGGAAAGTTCACCCTATGGTATCAGTAGACAAGAGCTTGGCTAGCCTGTCAAAGTCCAAAGTCTTCACAAAGCTTGATGCCAAAAGCGGATTTTGGCAAATTACCTCTACACCCTGGCTGAAGACTTTATACCACTTTTGTCACACCCTTCAGTCACCTCCCCTTTGGTATCAGCTCAGCCAACAAAGTGATCATGTCTCAGATCCTGGAGAATATCGAGGACATCATCTGCCACATGGCTGACATCCTCATCCATGCAGAAGACCAGTAAACACACAACCTGTGCCTTAGAACAGTCCTGCAATGCCTCCTCACCCTAAATGACTGGTGTGAAATAGTGAAATCAGCAATCCACGTGGATCCAGCCAAGGTGGAAGCCATCACTAGCTTCCCATCTCCCACCAACATCACTGAGCTCCAGCACTTCCTTAGCATGGTAAACTGTTAGCGAAATTCACACCTAACCTAACCCCGCGCTGCACCTCTGCAGGGCCTGCTGCACAAGGACACAGCATGGACATGGGGCAACCAACAGGAGGCAGCTTTCCAACAAACAAAACACCTCCTTACCTCTACACCAGTCCTTCCTTACTACAACCCTGACCAAGAGACAACCATTGCAGCTGATGCTTCCAACACAGGGATCAGGGCAGTGTTCTACCAAACACAAGACGGTGGCACACGACCACCCATCTGCTTCATTTCAAGATCACTCATGGATACACAGAAAAATTATGCAGTCATCGAAAAAGAAGTCCTGGCAGCTACTTGGGCCTGCAAAAGACAGAGGGAATATGCCTTGGGGCTGAAAGTTACCCTGGAAACAGACCACATGCCATTGGTCCCCTTGCTCAACACAACAGAACTGCACAAGATGCCACCTCGGATCCAGTGTTTCCACCTCCACCTCATGCGATACGACACCAAAGTCACCTATGTGATTGGAAAAAATCATTCACAGCAGATGCGCTGTCATGCACGCCTGTTTCACTGCCCAACAAAAATGACGTCATCCTCATTGACAAGACAACAGCACATGCCCAGCAGTGCATCAACATCCAGCATCAGCTGGAAAGTTGCATTGAATTTGGCAGTCACAAAAAGTTGACCCATTCATCGAAATCCATCGAAGTTCGCAAGTACTACGCCAATGGCTGGCCTGCCTACTTACCTCCACTCTCCACTCCTCCAGCAATACTGGACCAGCAGATAGCACTTCACAGTTGTTGACAACCTGCTACTCTTTGATGATTGCATCGTCATTCCCCATAACCTGAGAATGGACATCTTTTATCATGATGGCAAAATGTACATCGTCATTATCAACTACTATTCTCGATGGATCGAGATTAGCCACCTTGTAAACAAATTTTTAAATCAAGCGCTCACACCATCGCCAGGATCAAGAGTGTTTTTGCAGCCCATGGCATACCAGATGTTATTTTGGACAACAGTCCACAGTTCGCCAGCACAGAATCCAGGGCGTTTGCAGCAGATTACGGCTTCACCCACACCATGAGCTCACCACGGTACCCCCAGAGCAACGGTGTAGCAGAACACACAGTCCAAACGGTGAAACAGATGCACCCCGAAAATCCAAAGACCCCTGTGCAGCTCTGCTCTTCCACAGAGCCATCCCATTGCGCAATGGTCTCTCCCCCAGCAAACTCCTAATGGAAAGGAAACTTAAAACCAAACTTCCCATCCTACCTGCCTCCTTTCTCCACCCATCAACTCCTGACCACGCCCTCATCCAACAAAAAGAGAATGACATGAAATCAAAACAAACACTTTTCAACAAAGAGCATGCTGCATGAGAGGCACCTCCGCTCAAAACAGGGGAGACTGTGTTAAAGACATGAACAAAACTGGACACCACAATCCACGCTCTTTCATTGTGGAAACAGCACAGGGCACCATACGCTGTAACAGGTCACATCTAGTGGCCTTGCCTGATGAAGCACTACCAACACTGCAGACAGCCACTGCCACTAGGAATACTACATATTCAGGCTCTCTCCTACCTCCATCACCACCTCAACAGATCCCCTCATTGCCCAGACAGCAGCTACCCATACAGATGGCCACGCCCAGAGCTACACCCATGGCTCCAGAACCAGTTGTCACCCACACTCCGCACCAGATCAGGCAGACCAGTTGACAAACTGGTGAAGCTGAATCTGTGAAAGGGTGCCCAGCAGATCTGCGAAAAGGCCTATATCTGGCTTATCTGTGTTGGGAAAACAGCATAGAAAGTGCAAATGTGCTCCCATGTAGGTCTGAGAAAGGCCCCTATGGCTCACCTGTCTTGGGGCAAACAATATATTAAGTTGAAAACTTCACCAGCACAACAAACTTACCTGCCTCCATAACCATACCAAAGTGTGGAACACACATTCTTGCATGTGTGTGTGTACATTGCTTCTGAGCACTTAGCAGCAGCCGCTAATCTAGTCCTGTGATTATCAAACTTTTACAAGTACCATATCTAAAACTGTCATACGTTTTCAGTTTGTATTTCACTACATTCTTTTTTCTTTCTTTTTTTACCAGGAGATTATTTTATCTCTAAAAATTTCATAGTTTACCTCATGATATCTATTCGCCCAGTCAAATTTCCTTCTCTTTTTGAGGAAACTAATCTGATTTGACTGATTGATTTTGTTGCGACTCAACAAGGGGGAAGAGGAGAGAAGTGAACAGATTCACAAAAGAAGCTCGGTTACACCAAAGTTTACATTGCATAATCTACATTTAAAGCATTTTACTTAATCATATTCTTAGATGGAACTGAACAGTACCCCCCCCCCCCCCAAAAAAAAAAAAAAAAAAAAAAAAATGGGGAGTTGTGGTATGATGCATGCGTTCGTAGTCACTGATCCAAAAAAAAAAAAAAAAAAAATTCCCGCCCAACAACAAACAAAAGGAGAACATAAATAAGTAAAATAAAAAGAAAGAAATGAAGATGAAGATTCGATGGGAACATAAAAAGGGTCGAGAGGTCGAGGCAGATAACCTGCCAGTGCCCACACGACTACTACCACTACTACTACTACTCGTGGTTCGCAGTGCTTTGTGAATGGACGAGCCAGGGGAAATTACTCCGGCTGATCACTATTTGGCGGAAAAATCACGGAGTGCGCTCTATTTTTCCCTTTACATGATACTACAGTAATCATTTTGTTACTTTTTTACCTAAAAAAAACTTTGTCTTTCTCGTGAAATGAAGGGGTGAGTGTCGTCTGCTTTTGGCTCTGTGGCACTGCAAAACCTGTAACTAACTTTCGCGGATTTTTTTCTTCTCTTTTCACTCTTCGTTTGTTTGTGTCTCTTGTTTTTTGTGCGAGGCTTCTTATTTGGTTGTGGACTTGACAATGTATTTTTCTTTGTAGGCCTTTAACCGAGTGTTGTGCAGGGTCTGTGTTTTAATTGTTTGTTTCTTGTGTCCATCGTTGTGCATGTGTGTGCCGTGCGTACTTGCGTGTTGTTTGTTTGTGTGTGTGTGTGTGTGTGTGTGTGTGCATGCACGCGCGCGCGCGCGTTTCATAGTTTGAGGAATATAAAGATTTATCAGACAGAGAATCAGAGTATAATATGGAGACAGACAGCCATACAGAAAGTGTACACAAACACAGACTGCACAGTCTGTGTAGAGTGTGCGGCGGGCGTTCGAAAAGACGTACTGATGCATGCATGAGATATTGTTATTCTGTTCAATCAGAACTCGAGGAATATCACGGCATCGATACCATGCGTGACAGAAGTGACACACATTCCTCAACTTTGTGTAGCATGTGCCATGCTAGGGTACAAGAGATAAAGAGAACAGAAAGCACTACCACCCTGCAAAATGCTAAAGCTGACAGTGATTGTGCAGCAGGCTTGTGGTCTCCTTTTGACCCCACTGTTCCTCTGAACGAATGTGGCACCTGCTCACACTTTGCATCTCAAGCAAAAGCTGGTAGACCAGTCAGACGGAAGAGAGGCCGCCCGAAACGGACACAAACAGACACTAACAATGCAAAAGCTGCCAGTGATTCAAAGACACATGGTTTCAGCCTCCAGTGGCAACACCAGAGAAAGTACCACACATGAGTGACATGCAAACATCACAGAGCATGTTGCACACTCTAGGAAAAACGCACACGTCTGCATCGACACCCCAAAACAATGCACAGACATGACAACATCTATCATCCAAAAACAAGGCCTGTGTTCCATACATAACATCACTTTTCCACTCACATAACTGAGTATCACATAAAACTGACAAAAACGATATTGAATCATTCAGATGGCAGAACCACAGTTGTATGCAAAACAAAAGGTCAGCCTCTCATTATGATAAAAGCAGTCAAACCATGAAAACCTTCTTTCTCGGCCTCCTCACCTCTAGGAAAAAAGCGCGCAAAAGTTGTCAAGAATGTCAGGCGTGATGCATCGGGTGGGACAACTGAAGATAGGATCAAGCAGCATAGCAGCGAATTGAAAAATAACAAGATGAAAAAAAAACAACTGCCAAAACTGAAAAGATGTTAGAGGGAGCAGGCATTACTGCACCATCCATCTCGAGTGAAGAGACATCAGCACTCAGAGTTAGAGGCCAGAAAGCTTGGTCTCAGAAAGATACATAAATGTCTCAGAAATGAATGGGTGGCAATAGCAAGCGAACATGCAGAGACGGCTCCAGAAAGACTGTGTGGAGATATCACTGTTGAAAAAACAATGGTAATCTCTAGCTCTGAGGTCCATGGGGAGAAAATAGAGCTGCCTGTCAATGTTGGCTATGTTGGTCGCACTGACCCACCCTCAGTGAACTAAAAACACATGCGTGCAGCATTTGGGATGAGGAACAGATCAATGTCTGATGCGGGAACAGCTGACCACTGTGTCTCCTCGATTGCAGGGTGTTCTGTTGCTTTTTGGCACATCCACAGGCTAAAAACAGTGCTCTTGAACATCCTGTCGTGTGTGAGTGTGTGTTTGTGTGTGACTTTTGGAATAAGAGTGTTTATGTTCATCTGTATGCGTTTCCAGTGTGCGTGTGTGTGTGACTTTTGGAATATATAACAACTATAAGACTGTTTATGTTTGTCTGTATGTGTTTCCAGTGTGTGTTTATATGTGACTTTTGATTCATAAGAGTGTTTATTTTTGTGTGTATGTCTGTGTGTTTCCAGTGTGTGTTTGTGTGTGACCTTTGATTTATAAGAGTATTTGTGTTCGTGTGTATGTTTCCACTCTGTATGTGTGTTTGCACACATGTGTGTGTGCTCTCTGTCGTGTGTCGTTCAAAATATTTGTTTGCATGCGTATTAAGTTCATATTAGAAAAAATAGTGGTTATTTGAGATTTGTTCTGTGTTTATTGTTCATTTTGTTTGTTCATCTGTTTGTTTTATTTTTTTTGTGCATGCTTTGTTCAGATTTTTTTTCCTTCATGGGAGTAATATGTTGGTAGATATATATGCGTTTTCAACAAGTGGTTCCCTGTTCCATGTAAGTTGGAGTTGTACACCAAGCAGTTACTATTTACTATGCACTTTCAGTGCTCAGCCGCCAATATTTTCTCCCCCTCCACTAGACCTGGAGTGGTGGTCTGGACACTAGTCATTCGGATGAGATGATAAACCGAGGTCCCATGTGCAGCATGCACTTAAGGCACATAAAAGAACCCACGGCAACAAAAGTGTTGTTCCTGGCAAAATTATGTAGAAAAATCCACTTCGATAGAGAAAACAAATAAAACTGCACACAGGAAAAAATACAAAAAAATGGGTGGCGCTGTAGTGTAGCGACGCGCTCTCCCAGGGGAGAGCAGCCCGAATTTCACACAGAGAAATCTGTTGTGATAAAAAGAAATACAAATACAAATGTTTAATGGACAGGCATTTTGTGCTGTGCCAAAACCATTTTTATGAAGAAATGTTATCAGAGCAAGGATACCCCTAAAAGTAGATAAGACAGTGAGCTGTGAAATGTGAACCTAACCGCCGCTGTAAGGCAGTGCCAAAAGCCGACAGACACTCACCCCACTCCCCATCCCGTGCTGCTAACACTGCCACCGTGCTATGGTGTGTTCATTTGCTGACTTAATGTGCTATCAAGAAAAATCTTATGACGACTCAAAAGGTAAGCTGATTTGCATGCAGGCATGCTAATTGTTGAGAAAGATCTTAATGAATTATTTGTTATAAATCCCTGTTTTCTTAAAGAGGGATTTGAATTTAATGATTTTTGTGATTATGATTCTGTTTACCCTTTTCTTCTCTTTCTTCACATATGTTTCAACCATTCCCACAACAAATGTTAATTAAGAAAGCATATTGTGTTTGGAGTCACTGGAAAGCATATTTGGCACTATTTTCAGTGCACCACTTCTCTTGTTATTTCCGATCCATCCAGGAAGATTATGCGCGAAGAAACGCCGCAAATTTACAGCTGTACAAGCGTACAGCCTTAGCCGCTCAGCCATGTTTATATATATATATATATATCCATGCCCTACTTCCTGGGTTCATGAACTTTCACTGGGTAAACTAAAGTGCATGCGCTGAACACCCATATATAAATACATCACCCTTCCCACAAAACACACATATATAAACACACATGAACACACACACGCACGCACACACACGCATGCACACACACATGCACACACACGCGCACACACACACACATGCACACACACACACGCGCACACACACACACACACACACACAGAGGAAGGGAGAGGTTAAGCAAAAGCAATACATAACATTGGTGGCCCTGGCGGTGGTTCCAGCACGCAAGAGGGCGGTGTACGACCAGTTTGGGGAGGAGGGACTGAAGAACGGAGTGCCCACGGGCAGCGGGGAGACTGGAGCCTGGACACAGGGCTACACCTTCCATGGCGACCCCAGCAAAGTGTTCCGAGACTTCTTTGGGGGCGACAACCCTTTCCAAGGTGTGTGCATGAAGCCCAGCCCACTTTCTGAGGGATGCCATGTTGTGCTTACTGATCAGTCTGTTTTGTGCTATGTTGTGTTTACTGAACGGACTGTTGTGTGCTATGTTGTGTTTACTGAACGATCTGTTGTGTGCTTTGTTGTGCTTACTGAACGGGCTGTTTTGTGCTTTGTTGTGTTTACTGAATGATCTGTTGTGTGCTTTGTTGTGCTTACTGAACGGGCTGTTTTGTGCTTTGTTGTGTTTACTGAATGATCTGTTGTGTGCTTTGTTGTGCTTACTGAACGATCTGTTTTGTGCTTTGTTGTGGTTACTGAACGGACTGTTTTGTGCTTTGTTATGGTTACTGGACGATCTGTTTTGTGCTTTGTTGTGGTTACTGTACGATATTTTTGTGCTTTGTTGTGGTTACTGAACGGTTTGTTTTGTGCTTTGTTGTGGTTACTGAACAGTCTGTTTTGTGCTTTGTTGTGGTTACTGAACGGTTTGTTTTGTGCTTTGTTGTGGTTACTGAACAGTCTGTTTTGTGCTTTGTTGTGGTTACTGAACAGTCTGTTTTGTGCTTTGTTGTGGTTACTGAACGGACTGTTTTGTGCTTTGTTCCGGTTACTGAACGATATTTTTGTGCTTTGTTGTGTTTACTGAACGATCTGTTTTGTGCTTTGTTGTGGTTACTGAACGGTTTGTTTTGTGCTTTGTTGTGGTTACTGGACGATCTGTTTTGTGCTTTGTTGTGGTTACTGAACAGTCTGTTTTGTGCTTTGTTGTGGTTACTGAACAGTCTGTTTTGTGCTTTGTTGTGGTTACTGAACGGTTTGTTTTGTGCTTTGTTGTGGTTACTGGACGATCTGTTTTGTGCTTTGTTGTGGTTACTGAACGATATTTTTGTGCTTTGTTGTGTTTACTGAACGATCTGTTTTGTGCTTTGTTGTGGATACTGAACAATATTTTTGTGCTTTGTTGTGGTTACTGAACGAACTGTTGTGTGCTTTGTTGTGGTTACTGAACGATCTGTTTTGTGCTTTGTTGTGGTTACTAAACGGTCTGTTTTGTGATTTGTTGTGGTTACTGAACGGACTGATTTGTGCTTTGTTGTGGTTACTGTACGGACTGTTTTGTGCTTTGTTGTGGTTACTGAATGATCTGTTTTGTGCTTTGTTGTGGTTACTGTATGATCTGTTTTGTGCTTTGTTGTGGTTACTGTACGGACTGTTTTGTGCTTTGTTGTGGTTACTGAACGATCTGTTTTGTGCTTTGTTGTGGTTACTGAACGATCTGTTTTGTGCTTTGTTGTGGTTACTGTACGGACTGTTTTGTGCTTTGTTGTGGTTACTGAACGATCTGTTTTGTGCTTTGTTGTGGTTACTGTACGGACTGTTTTGTGCTTTGTTGTGGTTACTGAACGATCTGTTTTGTGCTTTGTTGTGGTTACTGAATGATCTGTTTTGTGCTTTGTTGTGGTTACTGAATGATCTGTTTTGTGCTTTGTTGTGGTTACTGAATGATCTGTTTTGTGCTTTGTTGTGGTTACTGTACGGACTGTTTTGTGCTTTGTTGTGGTTACTGAACGATCTGTTTTGTGCTTTGTTGTGGTTACTGTACGGACTGTTTTGTGCTTTGTTGTGGTTACTGAACGATCTGTTTTGTGCTTTGTTGTGGTTACTGAACGATCTGTTTTGTGCTTTGTTGTGGTTACTGAACGGACTGTTTTGTGCTTTGTTGTGGTTACTGAACAGACTGTTTTGTGCTTTGTTGTGGTTACTGAACGGACTGTTTTGTGCTTTGTTGTGGTTACTGAACGGACTGTTTTGTGCTTTGTTGTGGTTACTGAACGGACTGTTTTGTGCTTTGTTGTGGTTACTGAATGATCTGTTTTGTGCTTTGTTGTGGTTACTGAACGATCTGTTTTGTGCTTTGTTGTGGTTACTGAATGATCTGTTTTGTGCTTTGTTGTGGTTACTGAATGATCTGTTTTGTGCTTTGTTGTGGTTACTGAATGATCTGTTTTGTGCTTTGTTGTGGTTACTGAATGATCTGTTTTGTGCTTTGTTGTGGTTACTGAACGGACTGTTTTGTGCTTTGTTGTGGTTACTGAACGATCTGTTTTGTGCTTTGTTGTGGTTACTGAACGATCTGTTTTGTGCTTTGTTGTGGTTACTGAACGGTCTGTTTTGTGCTTTGTTGTGGTTACTGAACGATCTGTTTTGTGCTTTGTTGTGGTTACTGAACAGACTGTTTTGTGCTTTGTTGTGGTTACTGAACAGACTGTATACTCATGATGTTGTGTTGCTCAGGTGTTGTGGTAAGACCCTTCTGGATCTCAGCGCTCAGTTTATTGCTTGAGCATTGAGCCAGTTTTTGTTCTTTTGTCTGAAAGCAGTTGAATGCATAATTATTATTTGCATCACTGCAGTTATATGTTGTATGTATTTTCATTCTATGTGAATATCATCTTGATGTATTTTGTCTTCTGTACAAATGTCATAAGCGTGTCTGTCTTCTGTGTGTTGTTTTCTGAGTTATTTATCATGAAGTACAGTGTCGTTTGTGTAATGATCAGTAGAACAGTAATAATTAATACTGCTTGTAGAATAGTAATGGTAACTGATAACAACAGTATTGTACTCTTGAAAAGCGCCTTTTCTAAGGGCTCAGGACACTTGACATGGATGAAAAAGTTACAAATTATATCAACCACTCATGACCACTCTCTCTCCCCCCCAGTCCCTCCCCCCAAGTCTCATTCCTCAAGTGTGCAAAGCGAACTGGGAGGCATGGGGTGGTAGTTCTTCTTCTTCTGCGTTCGTGGGCTGCAGCTCCCACGTTCACTCATATGTACGCGAGTGGGCTTTTACGTGTTTGACCGTTTTTAACCCGCCATGTAGGCAGCCATACTCCGCTTTCGGGGGTGTACATGCTGGGTATGTTCTTGTTTCCATAACCCACCAAACGCTGACATGGATTACAGAATCTTTAACGTGCGTATTTGATGTTCTGCTGGCGTATACACACGAAGGGGATTCAGGCACTGGCAGGTCTGCACATATGTTGACCTGGAAGATTGTAAAAATCTCCATCCTTTACCCACAAGGCGCCATCACCGTGATTTGAACCTGGGACCCTCAGATTGAAAGTCCAATGCTTCATTCGGCTATTGCGCCCGTCGGATGGTATTTAGATAGTGAAGTAGGAAACCAAGAATGCTTACAGATAGGTTCTGAAGAAAAGATGAGTTTTTAATGAAGAGTGAAATGCAGACAGAGTCAGATGAACGGATACGATGTGGAAGATTGTTCCAGACAGGAGGAGCAGCAGAAAAGAAGAAAGAGCTTTGACCATAAGTTCTTGTATCGACATGAGGAATTTTCATGCTAGAGGAAGAGCAGAGAGTTCTTGAGGGAGTGTAAACTCTGACAAGGTCAAAAAGATAGGTTGGTCTAGTGGAGTGGAAAGCTGAAAAACAGACACGCAACTTTGTATATAATTCTCGCCTTTGTGGGAAGCCAGTGCAGAGTAGAGAGGTGGGGAGATATGTGCTGTGTGTGGCAGACAGGTGGATTGGGGGGGGGGGGGGGGGGGGGAGATATGTGCTGTGTGTGGTAGACAGGTGGATGGGGGTAGGGAGATATGTGCTGTGTGTGGCAGACAGGTGGATGGGGGGGGAGATATGTGCTGTGTGTGGTAGACAGGTGGATGGGGGTAGGGAGATATGTGCTGTGTGTGGTGGACAGGTGGATAGAGGTGGGGAGATATGTGCTGTGTGTGGCAGACAGGTGGATGGGGGTAGGGAGATATGTGCTGTGTGTGGTGGACAGGTGGATGGGGGTAGGGAGATATGTGCTGTGTGTGGCAGACAGGTGGATGGGGGTGGGGAGATATGTGCTGTGTGTGGTGGACAGGTGGATGGGGGTAGGGAGATATGTGCTGTGTGTGGCAGACAGGTGGATGGGGGTAGGGAGATATGTGCTGTGTGTGGTGGACAGGTGGATGGGGGTAGGGAGATATGTGCTGTGTGTGGTGGACAGGTGGATGGGGGTAGGGAGAAAGGTGCTGTGTGTGGCAGACAGGTGGATAGAGGTGGGGAGATATGTGCTGTTTGTGGCAGACAGGTGGATGGGGGTGGGGAGATATGTGCTGTTTGTGGCAGACAGGTGGATAGGGGTGGGGAGATATGTGCTGTGTGTGGCAGACAGGTGGATGGGGGTAGGGAGATATGTGCTGTGTGTGGCAGACAGGTGGATGGGGGTGGGGAGATATGTGCTGTGTGTGGCAGACAGGTGGATGGGGGTAGGGAGATATGTGCTGTGTGTGGCAGACAGGTGGATGGGGGTGGGGAGATATGTGCTGTGTGTGGCAGACAGGTGGATAGAGGTGGGGAGAAATGTGCTGTGTGTGGTAGACAGGTGGATAGAGGTGGGGAGATATGTGCTGTGTGTGGCAGACAGTTGGATAGGGGTGGGGAGATATGTGCTGTGTGTGGCAGACAGGTGGATAGAGGTGAGGGTGATATGTGCTGTGTGTGGCAGACCGGTGAATGGGAGTGGGGGTGCAGTGTGTGCCTGGTGGTGTGTGCAGAGTTCTATGACCGGGTGGACGGGGACCTCAGCATGGGGTTTGGTGGTCTGCACGGGCGGGGAGCCAAGAAGCAGGACCCCCCCATCCAGAGGGACCTGTTCCTGGGCCTGGAGGAGGTCTTCCATGGCTGTACCAAGAAAATGAAGATCTCACGCAGGGTCAGTGGCTGTGCTTTACCTTGCACTCTGTGGGCACTCAGCCTGCTGTGTTATGGTGGCTGTATGAGCTGTGAGCGTGTGTTACATGGTGTTTCTGTGTGTTTTATGAATTATTGATATGGATACTTATATAGCGCCTATCCTCGGTCAGAGACCAAGCTCTAAGCACTTTACAAACACTGGATCATATGTACAACAGGCTGCCTGCATGGGTAGAGCTGATTGACGGCTGCCATTGGCCGCTTATCATTCATTTACTTTGTCATTCAGTCAGATTCCAGGCACGCACACATACACACTCAGACAGACATGTAACATTTTATGTGTATGACTGTTTTGTATATTTACCCCACCATGAAGGCAGCCATCCTCCGTTTTCGATGGTGTGCATGCTGGGTATGTTCTCGTTTCCGTAACTCACCGGACACTGACATGGATTATAGGATCTTTAACGTGTGTATAGATATAAAAAGGGTTCACGCACTTGCAGGTCTGCGCATATGTTGACCTGGAAGATCGGAAAAATCTCCACCAGAGGTGCTTTTACCAAGATTCGAACCCGGGACCCTCAGATTGAAAGTCCAACGCTTCAACCACTTGGCTATTGCGCCTGTTATATGGTGTTTCTGTGTGTTGTGGTGACTGTATGAGCTGTTAGCATGTGTAATATGGTGTTTCTGATTGTCACTGTGTGTTGGTCTGATATATGACCTCATTATGATTATCCACACCTGACATCGGTCATTATTATGTCCACATCTGTCATGATGTCATTATGATTGTCACATCTGACAGACGATATCATTATGTGTATCCACACCTGACATGTTCACACCTGAGACGTGAAGGTGGGTGATGACGTGTGTTGGTCAGGTGATGAACGAGGACGGCCACACGTCCAGTATTCGGGACAAGATCCTGACCATCACCGTGAAGAAAGGCTGGAGGCCTGGCACCAAGATCACCTTTCCCAAGGAGGGTGACCAGGGCCCCAACAACATCCCAGGTAGGTCATCATCATCATCATCACCTTCCCCAAGGTGACCAGGGCCCCAACAACATCCCAGGTAGGTCATCATCATCATCATCATCACCTTCCCCAAGGTGACCAGGGCCCCAACAACATCCCAGGTAGGTCATCATCATCATCATCATCATCATCACCTTCCCCAAGGTGATCAGGGCCCCAACAACATCCCAGGTAGGTCATCATCATCATCATCATCATCATCACCTTCCCCAAGGTGATCAGGGCCCCAACAACATCCCAGGTAGGTCATCATCATCATCATCATCATCATCACCTTCCCCAAGGTGACCAGGGCCCAAACAACATCCCAGGTAGGTCATCATCATCATCATCATCATCACCTTCCCCAAGGTGACCAGGGCCCAAACAACATCCCAGGTAGGTCATCATCATCATCATCATCATCACCTTCCCCAAGGTGACCAGGGCCCAAACAACATCCCAGGTAGGTCATCATCATCATCATCATCATCATCACCTTCCCCAAGGTGACCAGGGCCCAAACAACATCCCAGGTAGGTCATCATCATCATCATCATCATCACCTTCCCCAAGGTGACCAGGGCCCAAACAACATCCCAGGTAGGTCATCATCATCATCATCATCATCATCACCTTCCCCAAGGTGACCAGGGCCCAAACAACATCCCAGGTAGGTCATCATCATCATCATCATCATCACCTTCCCCAAGGTGACCAGGGCCCAAACAACATCCCAGGTAGGTCATCATCATCATCATCATCATCATCACCTTCCCCAAGGTGACCAGGGCCCAAACAACATCCCAGGTAGGTCATCATCATCATCATCATCATCATCACCTTCCCCAAGGTGACCAGGGCCCAAACAACATCCCAGGTAGGTCATCATCATCATCATCATCATCATCACCTTCCCCAAGGTGACCAGGGCCCAAACAACATCCCAGGTAGGTCATCATCATCATCATCATCATCATCACCTTCCCCAAGGTGACCAGGGCCCAAACAACATCCCAGGTAGGTCATCATCATCATCATCATCATCACCTTCCCCAAGGTGACCAGGGCCCAAACAACATCCCAGGTAGGTCATCATCATCATCATCATCATCATCACCTTCCCCAAGGTGACCAGGGCCCAAACAACATCCCAGGTAGGTCATCATCATCATCATCATCATCACCTTCCCCAAGGTGACCAGGGCCCAAACAACATCCCAGGTAGGTCATCATCATCATCATCATCATCATCACCTTCCCCAAGGTGACCAGGGCCCAAACAACATCCCAGGTAGGTCATCATCATCATCATCATCATCACCTTCCCCAAGGTGACCAGGGCCCAAACAACATCCCAGGTAGGTCATCATCATCATCATCATCATCATCACCTTCCCCAAGGTGACCAGGGCCCAAACAACATCCCAGGTAGGTCATCATCATCATCATCATCATCATCACCTTCCCCAAGGTGACCAGGGCCCAAACAACATCCCAGGTAGGTCATCATCATCATCACCTTCCCCAGTGTGACCAGGGCCCTGACAACATCCAAGGTAGGTCATCATCATCATCATCACCACCTTCCCCAAGGTGACCAGGGCCCCAACAATATCCCAGTACCTGACTAATTGCTTTTATGAAAATGCAGTAATAACCAAATAAGCATGTGCAATAACAGACACAGCCACACAAAGATGCATGCTGAATACTCAAAAGCACACACACACACACACACACACACACACACACACAAGCACAAGCACAGAGACATGAACATCTCGAACAGACACACACTTAGACACACACACAAAGTTTTGTTCATGTTCCATTCGTTTTGTCTAACATCACTTACAGTGAAAAGACATTAAACTAAAGAACAAACTAAAACAGCATGCATATGTATGCAAGTGGCCAAAATGTGAATTATGACTTTGCCTTTGGGGAGTGTTAACTGAAGTGTCTGCACTAAAAACAAACAAAAATCAAATATTTAAACTGCATCAATCAGTCCAACATTTTTGCTCACTGTCAGAACCCAAAAGTTGTGTGCTGGAATGTGAATGTATCCACCTAGGATAGACCAGACCGGTATTTCACTCATTTAACATCCAGGCAGATTGTGTGATGCCTATGACAACTACAGCACAGTTGCACAAGTGTCCCTCTGTTGACAGCTGATATTGTCTTCATCGTCAAAGACAAGCCTCATCCTCGCTTCCGACGTGAGGGTTTGAACCTGATCCACACGGCCCAGGTGCTTCTTGGCAAGGCGCTGACAGGGACCATGGTGGACATCCACACGCTGGATGAACGTGTCCTCCACATCCCCATCAACGAAATCATCAAGTGAGTTTCCTGCTGGGCTGCTCCCAGACCAAATTGTAAACCACACACCATGTTCACAGACCTAACTGTAAACCACACTGTTCACAGACCTAACTGTAAACCACACACAGTGCTCACAGGCCTAACTGTAAACCACACACAGTGCTCACAGACCTAACTGTAAACCACACACAGTGCTCACAGACTTGACTGTAAACCATACAGTGCTCACAGACCAAATTGTAAACCACACACCATGGTCACAGACATAACTGTAAACCACAGTGTTCACAGACCTAACTGTAAACCACACACAGTACTCACAGACCTGACTAAACCACACAGTGCTCACAAACCTAACTGTAAACTGCACACAGTGCTCACAGACCTAACTGTAAACCACACACAGTGCTCACAGACCTAACTGTAAACCACACAGTACTCACAGACATGACTGTAAACCAGTGTTCAGACCTGACTGTGAACCACACAGTGCTCAGACCTGGCTGTAATTGTAAACCACACACAACCACCAGTACAGACAACACAACCAGTGGGTGTTATGACAGGAATTTTACTTTCTCATCCCTGGAAGAGAGGGGAATGAAAAGTAAGATGGGTGACTGATGGCAGATTAACAGAAGAGAATTATATGTAAAGTGTGTGTGTGTGTGTGTGTGCAGACCTGGCTACACAAAGACTGTGCCTGGAGAAGGAATGCCAATGTCCTCAGACCCGACACAGAAAGGTGACCTGGTGATTGAGTTCGACATTCAGTTCCCCAACTCCCTGACCCCAGAGAGAAAGGACCTGGTGAAGACAGCGCTGTCCTAAAGCAGCTTGCCGCCAGACAGCCGTGTCCTGCAGGGATGTTCTGCACTGCTGTCAGTGACGGTCAGTCCTGGTCGTCATCACCACTCACATGGCTGGTCCTGGCCACCACAGCGTTTATTGCAGTGACACAATGCAATGGTTGACAGTTAAAACAGTTAAACAAAACATGAAGCCCGGAGTGAAAACAGGATAACATGTATGTAGTCAAGAGTGATGTCTGTACAGTGTGGACTTGTCTCTCAGCGCTGTGGAGACAGACGTAGTGACAGTTAAGTACACATACCACTCTACACAGTGACGGATGTAGCAACAGTGAAGTACACACGCCACTCTACACAGTGACGGATGTAGCAACAGTGAAGTACACACGCCACTCTACACAGTGACGGATGTAGTGACAGTAAAGTATACACACCACTCAACACAGTGATGGATGTAGTGACAGTGAAGTACCGGTATCTGTATGACAGATGTAGTGACAGTAAAGTACACACACCACTCTTAACAGTCATGGACGTAGCGACAGGTAAGTACACACACCACTCCACACAGTGTCGGATGTAGCAACAGTGAAGTACACACACCACATTCTACACCACAGCAGTCTGGCAGCAGTGCCAGCACAGGAGAGAACAGCACCCATCACCCGGTCTTGCAGTGTGTACTGGGGGTCTTACACAGGGACGTGCTGGCACCATGTCTGGCAGTGAACACTGTTTACACAGTCTACTTCTGGGTTTTATGTTCCATTATGTCATTATGTTCCATTGTTGTGTACATAACATCATTGTCTGATTATGGATGAATAAACCTTTTATTTCCTTGCTGTGTTGTGGTGAAGTGTAAGCATTGAGGAATGGTGTGATGAATGGGATTCATTGTGTGTGGAATGTCAGTGTCATGTTGTCATGGAGGACGTTGTGATGCTATGGGGCATGTTTATATCTTCGTTGCAACCACTGACAAGGACAATTACTGTGAATTCACATCCCTAGATGTGCTCCCAGCCATTGTGCAGTGGGTTGCTGACAGGGCATTATGTCACGGTTTGCAGGCCCCACAACTGAACTTTGCTGGGAAAGGGCAAGTTCAAACGAAGAGGTGGGGAATATGAGGGTGTTCAATGCAGCATTTTACAGTGACATAGGGAACTATGCTGCCTTGACGAAATGTACACTGTTGGATACTTGCTCTCTCAAACACACACACACCACTCCAGCACACACACAGAGAGGGAGAAGGAGTGGGGGTGCAAGAAGAGGAAAAACAAATCCACACAAAAAGTCCTTTTCTTTATAAAATAGATGTATTCATTTGAAATAGTACACACCTTGCATGCTACACACACTGTCATTCATAATAGACGTTACTCACTCTTTTCTCCTGGATTC